>NC_037689.1:18289691-18448347 GCF_003255815.1 Theropithecus gelada
GAGTAGCTGGGACTACAGGCGCCCGCCACCACGCCCGGCTAGTTTTTTGTATTTTTAGTAGAGACGGGGTTTCACCATGTTAGCCAGGATGGTCTCGATCTCCTGACCTCGTGATCCGCCCGTCTCGGCCTCCCAAAGTGCTGGGATTACAGGCTTGAGCCACCGCGCCCGGCCTACTGTACTTCTTAATTTTACTTTACTATATTGAGAATATTTATTTATTTATTTATTTATTTATTTATTTATTTATTTGAGATGGAGTCTTACTCTGCCACCCAGGCTGGAGTGCAGTGGCATGATCTCGGCTCACTGCAATCTCCGCCTTCTGGGTTCAAGCGATCCTCCTGCCTCAGCCTCTCAAACAGCTGGGATTACAGGCGAGAGCCACCATATCCAGCTAATTTTTGTATTTTCAGTAGAGATGAGAGTTCACCATGTTCGCCAGGCTGGTCTCAAACTCCTGACCTCAAGTGATCCACCCACCTTGTCCTCTGAAAGTGCTGGGATTACAGGCGTGAGCCACTGAGCCCATCCAAGAATATGTATAATAGCTGTTTTATTATCCTTGTCTTATTAACCCCATCATTTTGTGATTCCTGTGTCTATTTCTATTGACTACTTTTTCTCTTAGTTTTGGGCCATATTGTGGTTTTTTGCTTGTTTGTTTGTTTCTTGAGACAGAGTCTTGCTCTGTCACCCAGGCTGGAGTGCAGTGTCACAATGTCGGCTCACTGCGACCTCTGCCTCCCAGGTTCAAGTGATTCTCCTGCCTCAGCCACCTGAGTAGCTGGGATTACAGGCATGCGCCACCACACCTGGCTAATTTTTGTATTTTTAGTAGAGATGGCATTTCACTATGTTGACCAGGCTGGTCTTGAACTCCTGACTTCAGGTGGTCCACCTGCCTTGGCCTCCCAAAGAGCTGGGATTACAGGTGTGAGCCACCGTGCCTGGCCTTGTTTCTTTATATATTAGGTAATTTCTTTTTTTTCTTTTTTAGAGACAGGGTCTCGCTCTGTTGCCAGGCTGAAGAGCGGTGTTATGATCATGGCTCACTGCAGCCTTGACCTCCTTGGCTCAAGCGATTCTCCCACCTCAGCCTCCTGAGTAGCTGGGACCACAGGCATGTGACATCATGCCTGGTTCAATTTTAAATTTTTTTGTAGAGATGGAGTCTCCCTATGTTGCCCAGGATAGTCTTGAACTCCTAAGCACATACTAGGTAATTTCTCTTTGGATGCCAGGCATATGAATTATACATTGCTAAGTCCTAGAATTCGTCATTCTTCTTTAAATACTGTTGGACTTTGCTCTGGCAGACAGTTTATGTTACTTGCAGATCAGCTTGATCTCTTCAAGACTTGCTTTTGAAAATGTTTAGGGTAGGTTCAGAGTAACCTTTCTTTTAGGGCTTGGTTAGCCACACCCCTGAGGTGTGAAGCCTCTGGGGTCTCTACTGAGTTCCCCATTTATTCAACAAAGTTTCTTTACTCAGCTTGGTAGAAACTTGAAGATCCCTGGTCCTGTGTGAACTCTGGTAATTGTTTGAATACAACTTCCTGGTAGTTATTTCTCTAGAAATTGTTCTTTGCGGCCAGGCGCGATGGCTCACACCTATAATCCCAGCACTTTGGGAGGCCAAGGTGGGCAGATCGCCTGAGGTCACGAGTTTGAGACCAGCCTGGCCAACATGGTGAAACCCTGTCTCTACTAAAAATACAAAAAATTGGACAGGTGCAATGGCTCACGCCTATAATTCCAGTATTTTGGGAGGCCAAGGCAGGCGAATCACCTGAGGTCGGGAGTTCGAGACCAGTCTGACCAACGTGGAGAAAACCCATCTCTACTAAAAATACAAAATTAGCAGGGCGTGGTGGTGCATGCCTATGGTCCCAGCTACTCAGGAGGCTGAGGCAGGAGAATCGCTTGAACCTGGGAGGCAGAGGTTGCAGTGAGTCGAGATTGTGCCATTGCACTCCAGCCTGGGCAATAAGAGTGAAACTCTGTCTCAAAAAAAAAAAAAAAAAATCAGCCAGGCATGGTGGTGGGCACCTGTGACCTCAGCTACTCGGGAGGCTGAGGCAAGAGAATCACTTGAACCCAGGAGGCAGAGACTGTAGTGAGCAGAGATCGTGCCACTGCATTCTAGCCTGGGCGACAGAGCAAGACTCCATCTCAAAAAAAAATTTAAAAAAAAGGGGAATCATTCTTTGCCCAGCTACGTTGAATTTATTCCGCATATGTGGGACTTAATGCAGATTCCTGAACGCCTAGAATTCTGCCTACTGTATTGGCCCACAAGTTTTATTTTGCAGCTTGGTGACCTTGGTGTAATTTCATGAGGGTAAAATTCTGTAAATGTTCTAAATTACCTAATCAATGACCTATCCAGTAATAAATGGATTTGTTTGTTTTGTAGTTTCATTTAGGTCTAACGTTTGAAGCATTTCTAGACCAAATTATATAGTATAATGAAAATATGAACACAAACTTAATCAGTATCACATTAGATTATTTTGTTGGTGAAACTACCTTGAATAATTCAGAATCTCCATTTCACCAAAGAACACACTTGTTACATGTGTTACTACTGTCCAAGTTGTTGGAATGGAACAGAGCTTGTGTGTACACAGAGAGCCTACCTAGAGCTCACAGGTGTTCACGGGTGTGTCAAGAACATTTCTCAAAGCTTTTTAAACTTGCTAGCTTTTAAGCCTAAAGGATTCTGAAGCCTTTGTAGGTAAGGTAAAGATAAAGCCTTGTGGCAGAGATGGATTAATAATTGGCCATTTCTTAGCTGCAAGTATGAGGAAGTCAGATGGAATTACATATTATAAAATATATTATATACTAATAAAGGATTGTCTTAAAACATACAAGATAACTATTTTTTTCATGTACGTTATCTGCATGGATGACTCCTTTAGTCAATATATTAGCAAAATTTAGCGATACTTTTTTCTTTCGTTCGTTCTTTCTTTCTTTCTTTCTTTCTTTTTTTTAATTATACTTTAAGTGCTGCGGTACATGTGCAGAACGTGCAGGTTTGTTACATAGGTATACATGTGCCATGGTGGTTTGCTGCACCCATCAACCTGTCATCTACATTAAGTATTTCTCCTAATGCTATCCCTTCCCCTGTCCCCGACCCCTGACAGTCCCTGGTGTGTGATGTTCCCCTCCCTGTGTCCATGTGTTCTCATTGTTCAACTCGCAGTTATGAGTGAGACTATGTGGTGTTTGGCTTTCTGTTCTTGTGTTAGTTTGCTGAGAATGATGGTTTCTAGCTTCATCCATGTCCCTGCAAAGGACATGAACTTATCCTTTTTCATGGCTGCATAGTATTCCATGGTGCCACATTTTCTTTATCCAGTTGATACTCTTTTTTTGTTTTGAGACAGAGTCTCACTCTGTTGCCCAGGCTGGAGTGCAGTGGCATGCTCTTGGCTCACTGCAACCTCCGCCTCCCATATTCAAGTGATTCTTCTGCCTTAGCCTCCCAAGTAGCTGGGACTACAGGCATGCACCACCATGCCCAGCTAATTTTTGTAATTTTAGTAGAGATGGGGTTTCACCACATTGGCCAGGCTGGTCTCAAACTCCTGACCTTGTGATCCGCTTGCCTTGGCCTCCCAAGGTGCTAGGATTACAGGCATGAGCCACCACACCTGGCCTTTTTTTTTTTTTTTTTTGAACAAACGGTCTCAGTCTGTTGCCTAAGGCGGGAGTGCAGTGGCACGTAGCTCACTGTAGCCCAGAACTCCCAGGTTGAAGTGATCCTCCCACCAAATCCTCTCAAGTAGTTCGGACTACAGGCACATACCCCCATGCCTAGTTTATTTTTTTTATTTTTTGTAGAGACGGGGTCTCACTCTTTTGCCCAGGCTGTTCTGGAACTGCTGGCCTCAAATGATCCTCCCTCCTCCGCCTCCCAAAGTACTGGGATTATAGGTGTGAGCCACTATGCCCGGAAAAATTTACTAATAGTTTAAAGATTTTTGCTCTGCCTGTGTGATAGCACCGTAACTTTGACACTTATTTTTAGGGAAAGGAATTCTAGATTACTCTTTTTAATCATGTAATAGATAGAGTAAGTACCTGGCAAGACACATACTTTTAACGGTGAGGACAGTTGCTGATTTATTTGCATTTCTTACTCCAAATTTTTCGAATGCATAAAGGTGCCACTGTGAAAAATGCAGAAAAGGTACCAAGGAACATTTTAACAGAACCGCTGCCAATGAAACTGTAGCTTTGCATTAAATTATTAAAAATTCAGCCAGAAAAACTTAAAATTATTTGTGATTTTGGTGAATGAATGAATAGAGGCTTTTCTGAAGTGCATTGTTTATATTTTTGGCAATTACCATCCATGATTACCATATTGGATGCTCAATAAACATTTGTTTTCTTCTATATTGAAAACAATTAAAACTATTGAGAAAATATATATATATGTGTGTGTGTGTGTATATATATATATATATTTTTTTGAGACCAAGTCTTGCTCTGTCGCCCAGGCTGGAATGCAGTGGCTGGATCTCGGCTCACTGCAAGCTCCGCCTCCCGGGTTCACGCCATTCTCCTGCCTCAGCCTCCCAAGTAGCTGGGACTACAGGCGCCCACCACCTCACCTGGCTAGTTTTTTGTATTTTTTAGTAGAGACGGGGTTTCACCGTGTTAGCCAGGATGGTCTCGATCTCCTGACCTCGTGATCGGCCCGTCTCAGCCTCCCAAAGTGCTCTGATTACAGGCTTGAGCCACTGCGCCCGGCGAGAAAATATATTTAATGGTTAATAGCACTAGCACTTAGTAGAGAATCTCAGGGTGCTGAAAAAATAGATGTTATAAAAAATTTTTTAAAAATGCTATATCACAATGATTCTAAAATGTTTATGTTTTCTTTAGATTTTAGATTTTAAGTTTGTTTATATTGAGGCAGGAGAATAGGGTCTGGAGGCAGGGAATCTAAGGCGGATTCACGCTGACTTCCTAGAACTAAATCAAAAGGAAAACCCCAACTTTCCACACCTAAGTAACAAAAGGACCGGAGGCTACTCCCTTTGCAAACCCCCTCCCTTTTCTGCGGTGGCAGATGGAAAATTGAAAGTACCTCTGATTGGTTGCTTTCTGCCACCAATCAGACATTTGCATAGGAGTATAACTTTGTAACTTCACTTCAGCCTCTGATTGGTGCTTTCCACAACCAATTAGACTTGATTTGCATAGACGTGTAACTTTGTAACTTCACTTTTGCCTCTGATTGGTTACTTTCCACAACCAATCAGATGCTTGCATGGAGTGTAACCTCTGTAACTTCTCTTCAGTCTCTGATTGGTTGCAGAAAGCTTTCTACAAAAAATTAGACTGATGGCAGGCCACTACTTCATTTACATAGGGTGTACACCAAGTAATCAATGTTTCTAGAGGGTATTTAAACCCCGGAAAATTCTGTAATCGGGCTCTTGAGCCCCTATGCTTGGGTACCTTCATTTTCAATAAACCTCTGCTTTTGTTGCTTCATTTTTTTCTTGCTTTGATTGTGCATTCTGTCCAATTATTTGTTCAAAACGCCAAGAACCTGGATACCCTTCACCCGTAACAATATTGCTATTTAGTTTTGTTTTTGCAAAAGGAACATGATATAGTGATGTTCCTGGAGTTAAAATATCTGTGTTCAAAATTCTGGTTCTATCACTTACTAGTTTTGTGACTTTGGGCAAGTCATATAATCCCCCTAGCTCAGTTTTCTCATCTTGACCTCTGTATGTGGCCCACTAGCATGAACACCACCTGGGAACTTTTTAAAAGCGCAAATTCTCAACCTCACCCCAGACCTACTGAATCAGAAGCCTTGGGGGTGGGGCCCAGCACTCTACATTCATAATCTCTCCCTCTGATGCACGCTGAAGTTTGAGAACCACTGTTGTAAGCCACTGTGGTGCCTTCCATGGCTTCTGCTCATCTTTTGTGAAGGTGATTATAGCCTTTCTATTTCTTGGCATTGTGTGTGAAAGTTGACATCTTAAGCTTCCATTAAAAGTGTATGATGGCGGGCTTGGTGGCTCACACTTGTAATCCTAGCACTTTGGGAGACCGAGGCGGGTGGATAACCTGAGGTCAGGAGTTCGAGACCAGCCGGGCCAACATGGCAAAACCCCGTCTCTACTAAAAATATATTTTTTTAAAAAATTAGGGCCGGGCGCGGTGGCTCAAGCCTGTAATCCCAGCACTTTGGGAGGCCGAGACGGGCGGATCACGAGGTCAGGAGATCGAGACCATCCTGGCTAACATGGTGAAACCCCGTCTCTACTAAAAAATACAAAAAACTAGCCGGGCGCAGTGGCGGGCGCTTGTAGTCCCAGCTACTCGGGAAGGCTGAGGCAGGAGAATGGCGTAAACCCGGGAGGCGGAGCTTGCAGTGAGCTGAGATCCGGCCACTGCACTCCAGCCTGGGCTACAGAGCGAGACTCCGTCTCAAAAAAAAAAAAAAAAAAAATTAGTCAGGCGTGGTGGCGGGCACCTGTAATTCCAGCTACTAGGGAGGCTGAGGCAGGAGAATGGCTTGAACCTGGGGGATAGAGGTTGCAGTGAGCTGAGACCGCACCACTTCACTCCAGCCTGGGCAAAAGAGCGAAACTCTGTCTCAAAAAAAAAAAAGTGTATGATGTTGACCGGGCGTGGTGGCTCACGCCTGTAATCCCAGCACTTTGGGAGGCTGAGGTGGGCAAATCACCTGAGGTCAGGAGTTCGAGACCAGCCTGGCCAACATGGTGAAACCCCTCTCTCCTGGGTGACAAGAGGGAAACTCTGTCTCAGGTGGAAAAAAAAGTGTATGATGTCAGTGAATAGCCAGTAGATTATAGATATTTAAAGAAAATGTTAAGCAGACTAAATTTTAGAGGAGTCACAGAAGACTCCCCCAGTAAGGGATGCGCACTTTTTTTTTTTTTTTTTTTTTTTTTTGAGACAGAGTCTAGCTCTGTCTCCCAGGCTGGAGTTCAGTGGCCAGATTCAGTTCACTGCAAGCTCCGCCTCCCGGGTTCACGCCATTCTCCTGCCTCAGCCACCCGAGTAGCTGGGACTACAGGCGCCGCCACCTCGCCCAGCTAGTTTTTTGTATTTTTTAGTAGAGACGGGGTTTCACCGTGTTAGCCAGGATGGTCTTGATCTCCTGACCTCGTGATCCGCCCGTCTCGGCCTCCCAAAGTGCTGGGATTACAGGCTTGAGCCACCGCACCCGGCCTTTTTTTTAAAAAAAATACAGGGTCTGGCTCAGTTGCTCAGGCTGGAGTGCAGTGGCGTGATCTCAGCTCACTGCAACCTCCGCCTCCTGGGCTTAAATGATCCTCCCACGTCAGCCTCCCAAGTAGCTTAGACTATAGGCGCACGCTACCACACCTGGCTAATTTTTTTGGTATTTTTTGTAGATACGGGGTTTCGCCATGTTGCCCAGGCTCATCACGAACGGGATGCACATTTTTAACGGTGGACTTGCTCCGAGTGTCCAGCATGTCTTATTTCGGGCAGTGGGATGGGACAGACTGGGAATGGCTGGGTTGCGCTTTGGACCTTGCACCCTAGTTCTAGGCACAAAGACAAAATTCATTCCAGCAGGTATGACACAGTATGGAGGTAATATAATAGCAATGGTACTAAAGAGTTTGGCAGTGAACAACAAATGAAATGGTCAGCATGGAAGGCTGAAACATGGGAATGGAGCAAAGGGGTTTCTCACCAAGACAGCAGAACTTGGCGACCTAGGCTCCAGGGGAAGGCAACCTTCAGAGCCTGAGGCAGGCCGACAGCTAAGCAAGGAGTCTATTTAGGGAATGTTTGCTAGCAGCTGCAAAGACTGCAATCTCTGGAACAATTACGGACAAAATCTGGCAGAATACAGTCTTACAGAGGGAAATTACCCACACTGTGATTCTTACACCTAGAACAACGCAGGGTGACCACATGTCAGGAACACTGGGCATTCCCTTGCCAATCCTCAAATGGCAGTTGGGCCGACTTGATGCTGAGTTCCAGCATGGTGCTAGGGGTCTCCTATAGCTTTCTTATCCAATGGGTCTTGTTTGGCCTTAGGGCTGAGGTCAGGCTGAGCCTGTATGTGAATCCACAGTGGCCGAAGCTGTGGGAGGAGGTGAGCTATAGGCAGGGTCACACAATCCAGGGAAGTGATTCCGATGGAGAAAATTTCAGGCCGGCAAGGAGCAAAAGGGTAGCAGTGGAGCTGCTTGGTTAGACTTCTCCACAATCTATTGGTAACTGTGCTGGGTTTTTTTGTTTGGTTTTTGTTTTTGTTTTTGTTTGTTTGTTTGTTCGTTTTTTTGAGACAGAGTCTAAGCTGGAGTGCAGTGGCGTGGTCCAGGCCCAATCTTGGCTCACTGCAACCTCTGCCTGCTGGTTCAAGCAATTCTCGTTCCCCAGCCTCCCAAGTAGCTGGGATTACAGGGGTACACCACCACGCCCAGGTAATTTTTGTATTTTTAGTAGAGATGGAGTTTCACCATGTTGCCCTGGCTGGTCTCGAACTCCTAGGCTCAAGTGATCCACCTGCCTCGACCTCCCAAAGTGCTGGGATTACAGGCCCGAGCGACTGTGCCTAGCAATTCACATAGTTCTAAATTCAAAGTATTAAAGAGTACATAATGAAAAAAGTCTCCTTCTCATCTCTGTTTCTCCAGACATCCAGTTTTCCTCCCCCAGCAATATTATATTTTTGTGTGTATGGGCGGATCACTTGAGGTCAGGAGTTCGAGACCAGCCCGGCCAACATGGTGAAACCCTATCTCTAATAAAAATACAAAAATTAGCCGGTGTGGTGGCACATGCCTCTAATCCCAGCTACTCAGGGGTTTGAGACACGAGACTTGCTTGAACCTGAGAGGCAGAGGCTGCAGGGAGCTTGGACCGTGCCACTGCACTCCAGCCTGGGTAATAGAGCGAGAGTATGTCTCAAAACAAACAAACAAACAAACATACACACACACCCAAAAGGCAGAAGCTTCAAAATTCCTGAACTGTGAGAGTCCTGAGTCATTCCTGCCCTATTCTGTTGACCAAAGCTAGTCACAAAGCTAGCCCAGACTAGGGAAGTGAAGGGAGAATGGCCTTCTCTGCCAGAAAAATAATAATAATAATAACGTATTTGTAATTTTGACAAATTTTGCAAAATCAACCTCTAGGGATATACCAATTTACATTCTACTGGCAATGTATAAGAACAGCTAGCAATTGAGTATTTTCACTGTTTATTTTGTCTGTGTAAAAAGGCTGATGCTATGACTACAGAAAAGCATTTCATGGGAATGGTTCCTGCAAGCACAGAATACCAGGTAAGGCTGAAGCTGGGGAGGATCATGTCTTTCTTGAATTTGTGGAAAGCTGTTACTTTATTTATAGAAATTCATTAATCGTTATAATTTATAATATTAATATTTCTGCTTTTCATATGGAAGCTCATTAAATAATCTTTCTAATTTGGAATATTACATTTTCTGCTTTTTATAAAACTGAAATGTGAACCATAACCCCATGACAAACACCAAATTAAAATGCCACTTTATAGTTTATGAAGTGTTTTCTCACACACACACACACACACACACACACACATATATATATTTTTGAGACGGAGTCTCGCTCTGTCACCCAGGCTGGAGTGCAGTGTCACATTCTCGGGTCACTGCAACCTCCACCTCCTGGGTTCAAGCGATTCTCCTGCCTCAGCCTCCCAAGTAGCTGGGACTACAGGCGCACACCACCATGCCCAGCTAATTTTTTGTATTTTTAGTAGAGACGGGGTTTTGCTGTGTTAGCCAGGATGGTCTCGATCTCCTGATCTCGTGATCTGCCCGCCTCGGCTGTCACCCAGCTGGAGTGCAGTGGCACGATCTCGGCTCACTGCAACCTCTGCCTCCCAGGTTCAAGCGATTCTCCTGCCTCAGCCTCCCAAGTAGCTGGGATCACAGGCGCGCACCACCATGTCCAGCTAATTTTTGTATTTTTAGTAGAGACCAGGTTTCACCACATTGGCCAGGCTGGTCTCGAACTCCTGACCTCAGGTGATCCATCTGCCTTGGCCTCCCACAGTGCTGGGACTACAGGTGCGAGCCACCGCATCCAGCCCACATATATATTTTTAAGCCTACTTTTCATCTGAAACACAGGTTTAAAACGAGATACTGAATTTCGAGAACTTTGCTTCAGAAATACTAATAAAGTAAAAACTGAACTAGAATGAGAAATCATTTGTCAAATTTATACCAGCATGTTCCTCATGTCCAGAGGGCCAGTTCTGCACTTCAAAGCAGTTATTTTTCTAATAGTGTTCAGAACTCCTAGTGGCTCTTGAATCCAGGCCTGTGTGTTAAAAATGAATGATAACACCATCTTATTATGACTGATTCCTGCTTTAATCATTCTTGCAAAACCTCTTCGCATTCCAAGACAATGAAAAGTGCAAAAAGCTGTTACAAACAGCTGAGTCAAGATCTAATTCTCCAGTATGCTCATTCTTTTTTTTTTTGTTTTGGGACGGAGTTTCGCTCTTGTTGCCCAGGCTGGAGTGCAATGGTGCGATCTCGGATCACTGCAATTTCTGCTTCCTGGGTTCAAGCAATTCTCCTGCCTCAGCCTCCCGAGTAGCTGGGATTACAGGCATGCACCACCACGCCCAGCTAATTTTGTATTTTTTGTAGAGATGGGCTTTCTCCATGTTGGTCAGGCTGGTCTCGAACTCCCGACCTCAAGTGATCTGCTCGCCTTGGCTTCCCAAAGTGCTGGGATTACAGACGTGAGCCACCATGCCCAGCCCTGCTCATTCTTATTAAGTTCTACATAACCTATTGGCAAAGGAGATTGAATAACACATTCTGGCAGAAATGAAAATTACTGACAAACAGCTACATGGTGCTAGATGGAAAGGCATGATAAGAATCTTTCTATGGAATCTTTTACCCACCCATTTATTTAGTGCAGGTCATGTGACCATCTTTGCAGCTTGTGGGAGAGGAATAGAATTTGCTTGTGCAGTGCAGCAAGCCTTAAAGAGGTCTATTTTTTCCTCTGCAAAGTCCCTGGTCACGAGAATCTTGAAAAGCTTAACAGCAGGAGATAATGCTATTCATTTGGAAAATAACCAAAGCCCATTTTTTTCCACTAGCAATTTGTCCACAGATGTTTCATAAAATTGATGGATCAATATGTCAATCATGTAATCCTAGCACTGCAAAAGATGTATTTTTAAAGACTTTTTCAATAGAAGATTCTCATGTCTGTATTTAATAATGTTAGTTATCTAGGCAGGCTTCATTTACACCCTTTGCTGGGGTTGGCCTCATTTCTTGTTTTTCTTCAGCAGCTGTGGATAGGATGTCACCAATAAGTTCCAATTAAAAATCATTCATCCACCTCACCAGTTCTAGCAGAAAATATGGGCAGAATTCTCTAGACCAGTGCTTCTCAAATTTTAAATTGCAAATTTACTATGGCTGGGGGCGGGGTGGTAGATCTTTTTAAAACGCAGAGGCTGATTCAGTAGGTCTGGGTGGAACCTGAGAGTCCGCGTTCCTAACAGAATACAGGTGATGCCTAAGTTGCTGATCTGAGGACCATATTTAGTTAACAAAACTGCCTTATTACCTGGGAGAGGATAAAGCTTTTACAACTGGGACTCAAAGTACAAAAGCAATAAGGAAAACATAGATTAATCTGGTTACACTAAAATAACCTGTTGCATGCAAAAAAGAAACAAAACCACCTTAGATAGAATAAAATAAGTGAGAAAATGGGGAAAAAAAATAGTTGGAACTTGTATCACAAAGAGTTACTATCCCTAATATATGAAAAAGCTTTTAAAACTAGAGAAGAAAAAGACTAACAATTCAAGAAAACGGGCTAAAGATATGAGAAATAAATGCAAATGACTCCCTATCATATGGAAAGCGCTCAATCTCGCTCACAGTAAGAGAAATGCAAATTAAAACTACCATGAGATACCTTTTTTCTCCTAGCAGGCGAGAAAAGAAAAGAACTTTTGTTTGAGGAATGCCAAGTCTCTTTAAATTATCAGGCCCGGAGAGATATTAAAAGGATACAGCAATCACATCCTGCTCCCCCTTTGAGCTATGTATTCATCTCTTCAAACCGCTTGCTATTGCCACAGGTGGCTATAAATCAATTTAACAATGCTGGACACTAACCCACACCCTGTAGCTTAACAATGTACAGTCAATCACTAATCAGTGCTACTTCTGTAAACCAATGAGAATTTTCGACAAACAGCTTTTTATCAGCCCACCCCTTCTCCCCCTGCTTTTTGCCTTTAAAAAACTGCTTGTAACAAAAGCCAGCAGGAGCTCTTATCCAAGGTTACTTGGGGGCTGGGTCTCCTGGGCAGCTGTCCTCACTTTGGCTCAAGTAAACATTTTAAATTAGACTTTGTGCCTCAGCCTCTTCTTCCTTTTAGGTTGACGCAGGTTAGCAAAAATCCAAAAATTTGACCGCAAAAATCCGAAAGTTTCACTTTTAGGAACGTATCCCAAGGGTACATTATAAAAAGATGAAAGCACAAACCTATTGATTGCAGCATTAATTATAGTAGCAAAAGACTGGAAACAACCTTCATGCTTATTGGGGGCTTAGCTGAATAAATTCGGATACATCTACACAATGAGATACTATGTAAGTATAAAAGAAAATAAATAATATTTCTATGTACTGCTATGAAGTATTTTCCAGGATATAATGAAAAGTAAAAAAAAGCAAGGTAGAAAAATCAAAGAACATATACAAATATGTATATATTATGTACTTATATTTTTAAAAGACAATAGAAGGATAGACCATAAATAAAATGGTTACCTATGGGAGGAAGAAGGAAATAAAGGGACAGACCCTAGTTTTTCTGAAAATACTTTGACTTACAGATTTAACTTTAGAACAATGTTAATGTTTTACATAATTATAAAGCATTATTAAATCAACAGTTTAAAACACAGCATTTAAAAATCAAAAGCAAAATGAAACGAATGGATCTGTGTATTGAGCTGCAGGCTTAATCATATGGAGACAAATTATTTCAAGTGAACTTTAAAGGACAGTAATTTGATTGTAAGTTTCTAATGGGGTATACCCTAAGGATAAAAGAGAAATACAAGCCAGGTATGGTGGCTCACGCCTGTAATCCCAGCACTTTGGGAGGTCAAGATGGGGGAGGATCGCTTGAGCCCAGGAGTTTGAGACCAATCTTGGCAATATAGGGGACCTTGTCTCTACTAGAAAAAAAAAAATTAGCCAGGCGGGGTGGCGCATGCCTGTAGTCCCAGCTACTATGGAGGCTGAGGCAAGAAGACGGCTTGAGTCCCGGGGCTCAAGGCTGTAGTGAGCATGTTCCTGCCACTGCACTCTAGCCTGGGTGACAGAGTGAGACCCTGTCCCAAAAAAAGAAAAAAGAAATCTACCCTCTTGGATGTTAGGGAAAGCTGTTCATTACTGTGTCCTGCTGGCCACTACACACTGCAGGAGCTGGGCACTGCAGAATGTACCGTGCTACAGGAGCCTCGTGCTGGACAATGCTACAGGAGCTTGCTGAGAGAGTGCACAGAACCCAAGAAAGCAAACAAACAAACAAAACCCCTTTCCTCCTGCTATCCTGTCTTATTTTGGTTTTTTTTGTTTGTTTGTTTTTTGAGATAGAGTCTTGCTCTGTTGACTAGACTGGAGTGCAGTGGTGTGATTTCGGCTCACTGCAACCTCTGCCTCCTGGGTTCAAGTGATTCTTGTGCCTCAGCCTCCCGAGTAGCTGGGATTACAGGTGCCCGCCACCACGCCTGGCTAACTTTTGCATTTTTAGTAGAGATGGGTTTCACCATGTTGGCCAGGCTGGTCTGGAACTCCTGACCTCAAGTAATCTGCCTGCCTCAGCCTCCCAAAGTGTTGGGATTACAGGCGTGAGCCACCGTGCCTGGCCATAGAATTGTCTCTTTAGCGTCTCCTACTGACAAAAATTCAGTGCCTATTGACAAAGGAAAAAATTTAAAGGGCCCAGATTCATTTTCTTTTTTTTTTTTTTTTGAGATAGAGTCTTGCTCTGTTGCCCAGGCTGGAGTGCAGTGGCACAATCTCAGCCCACTGCAAGCTCTGCCTCCCGGGTTCACACCATTCTCCTGCCTCAGCCTCCTGAGTAGCTGGGACTACAGGCGCCCACCACCATGCCCGGCTAATTTTTGTATTTTTTAGTAGAGACGGGGTTTCACCGTGTTAGCCAGGCTGGTCTTGATCTCCTGACCTCGTGATCCACCTGCTTCGGCCTCCCAAAGTGCTGGGATTACAGGTGTGAGCCACCGCGCCCAGCTCCAGATTCATTTTCACAGAACAGTCTAAAAGGATGAATTTGGACCTGAGAGGCAATACATTGAATGCCACAGCATTCCTGGCACCTGGATTATGATCTTTGAATATCATTTCCTACTGAAAGAAACCAGAGCTCCTTAGAAAAATGTTTCATTCCAGGTCTGAGTCAGGAAAAGTACTGTATGACCAGGGAACATCTTGTACAGGAAAGCAGGGGAGCTGTCAAAGATTACTGGGGTCATGTCAAAAGGACTCAGTAGCCAATGTGAAGAGGCATTCCTTAGCAAATAATGGGATTATTTAAGTATCAATAAAAATAATAATTGCAATGGATTGAAACATCAAATATGTTAAAATCCATTAGTTCATAATGAAACAAACTAGTGGAGAGGCCCGCTATGTTACTCAGGCTGGATTTGAACTCCTTGCTCAAGCTATCCTCCTGTGTCAGCCCCCTGAGGAGCTGGGATCAGATTTTGAGGCCATGGCCTGGCCTCAAGAACCTTATTAAACAACAACAAAACAACAACAACTAATAAATAAAGGGAAAGAATCAAGAAGGTAACTTCCTTTCTTGCCTTTCTTTTTTTTTTTTTTTTTTTTGAGACGGAGTCTCGCTCTGTCGCCCAGGCTGGAGTGCAGTGGCACAATCTCAGCCCACTGCAAGCTCCGCCTCCCAGGTTCACGCCATTCTCCTGCCTCAGCCTCCCGAGTAGCTGGGACTACAGGCGCCCGCTACCTTGCCCGGCTAGTTTTTTTTTGTATTTTTAGTAGAGACCATGTTAGCCAGGATGGTCTTGATCTCCTGACCTCGTGATCCGCCCGTCTCGGCCTCCCAAAGTGCTGGGATTACAGGCTTGAGCCACCGCGCCCGGCCTCCTTTCTTGCCTTTCTTGTACAAACTGACCGTAAGGTGACCACATAGTGAATGAGGTCAATTTTCTCTCTATGGAAGTATTCCAATTTAAAAATGAAGAAGTTGTGCTCTGAATGGAGAGGCTAATGAACAAATTTTTTTTTAAGGTAAAAATGAAGAAGGAATGATAGAAGTAGAACAGTGGTTCTGGAAGTGTGGATTCTTGGACTCTTTCAGGGGTCCATGAGGTCAAACTATTTCCATAATTCAACTAAGATATTACTTACCTCTTTCACTAGGTTGACCAGGGATGGTGCAAAACCAAGAGTAGCTAAAACTGCTGGTACCTCAGTGTGAATCGAGGCAGTGGTACGGACTAAACTAGTAGTCACTGTATTCTTTATTGCCACATTCACAGTAAACGAAATTGCTAGTTTCACTTAACAATGGCCTTGTTGAAGGAGTCAAAATTATTAATTTTATTAAATTTCAAACCTTGAGTACATGTTTTTTAAATATTCTATATGGTGAAATGGGAAATCTACATAAAGTACTCCACCTGGATATGCTGGTACACACCTGTATTCCCAGCTATGTGGGATGCTGAGGTGGGAGGATCGATTGAGTCCAGGAGTTCTGATCCAGACTGGGCAACATAGTGAGACCCCTGTCTCAATTAAAATAATAATAATAAGCACTTTGGCTGCACTCTGAGAGATGGTGGCTATCTTGAGGAAAGGCAATTGGGCAATTGTTTGAGTTGAGAGCTGAACTAGCCACTTTTTTGTGGAACGCCATTTTTACTTGAAAGAACCACTAACAGGAAATTATGGATATTCAGACAGTGGTATTTGGCAGACATTTTATTGAAAATTAAGAAGTGAGCCTTGTCACTTCAAGGGAAACAATTTGACAGTATTTGTTGCCAGTAATAAAATTGGAGCTTTCAAATGAAAATGGGAATTTTGGGAAACTTGTATATGCCACTGTAAGCTTAATATCTTCTCAATACTTAGACTTTTCTGATGAGATTGGTGGTGACATTAATGAATGGGACATTTTGGATATTGTGTAATGAAATGTGTCAACATTTGCAATACCTGTAAAATGCAGTAAACCAATATTTTTGAAATGACTAATGCATGATGTTACACAATCAAGGATGAGTAAGAGATCCAAAGTACAAAATAGATTTTAATGAAACAGAGTATAAAGAGGACATTGATGTGGTTTCAGATTCCACATTGCAATTAACCTTTATGACGCAACCACTTTCAAAAAAGAATATCCATAATTATCTGTAGAAGCTATTAAAATGTTTCTCCCTTTTCAAACTATATATTGTGTGAAGCTGGATGTTTTTCATGTACTTCACCCAAAACAACAAGGACAGTGCCATGTTTCTCGTTCCTTTTTGTTTGTTTTGGGGAATATAGTTATTTTTCATAAAATATGTTATACATAATAAAATAAATCTATTTATTTATTTAGTAGAGACAGGGCCTTGCTCCATCATCCAGGCCAGAGTGCAGTGGCAGGATCATAGCTCACCGCAGCCTCGAACTCCTGGGCTCAAGCAATCCTCCCACCTCAGCCTCCCAAAGTTCTGGGATTACAGGCATGTGCCACTGAGCCCAGTGATAGTTATTTTTAGACTTCATCTTAGTCAAAAGGCCAAGAAGCCATGTGATTGTTATTTATTTTTTATTTATTTTTTATTTTTGCAACAAAGTTTTGCTCTGTTGCCAGGCTGGAGTGCAGTGGCAGATCTCGGCTCACTGCAACCTCAAGCGATTCTCCTGTCTCAGCCTCCCAAGTAGCGGGGACTACAGGTGTGTGTCACCATTCCCAGCTAATTTTTATATTTTTAGTAGAGATGGGATTTCACCATGTTGGCCAGGATGGTCTCGATCTCTTGACCTCGTGATCCACCCTCCTTGGCCTCCCAAAGTGTTGGGATTACAGGCGTGAGCCACCGCACCCGGCAATGATTGTTATTTTTATTTTATTTTTTTATTTTTATTTTATTTTTATTTTTATTTTATTTTATTTTTTTGAGACAGAGTCTTGCTCTGTCGCCCAGGCTGGAATGCAGTGGCCGGATCTCAGCTCACTGCAAGTTCCGCCTCCCGGGTTCACGCCATTCTCCTGCCTCAGCCTCCCGAGTAGCTGGGACTACAGGCACCCGCCACCATGCCCGCCTAACTTATTTTGTATTTTTAGTACAGACGGGGTTTCACCGTGTTAGCCAGGATGGTCTCGATCTCCTGACCTCGTGATCCGCCCGTTTCGGCCTCTCAAAGTGCTGGGATTACAGGCTTGAGCCACCGCGCCCGGCCGATTGTTATTTTTAAATGAACTAATACATTTTCAAATTTCTCAGTTTTAATATTAAGTATGGTAAATATGAATAGATATAACTGACATAAAGAGATCCAAAGTATATAATATATTTTAATGAAACAGAGTATGAAGAGGACATTGATGTGGTTTTAGATTCCACATTGCAATTAACCTTTATGACACAACCACTTTCAGAAAAGAATCTCCATAATTATCTGTAGAGGCTATTAAAATGTTCCTCCCTTTTCTAACTACATATTGTGTGAAGCTGAATATTTTTCATGTACTTCACCCAAAGCAACATATTACAACAGTTTGAAAATAGAAGCCATAAGAATCTAGCTGTCTTCTATTAAGCTAGACATCAAAGAGATTTAAACAAATGGACAGTGCCACTTTTCTCATTACTTTTTTGTTGTTTTGGGAATATAGTTATTTTTCATAAAATATGTTATGCTTATGATACTTACTTTTTTTTTTTTTTTGCTGTTTGTTTGTTTGTTTTTATGAGATGGAGTCTCACTCTGTTGCCCAGGCTGGAGTGCAGTGGAACGATCTCGGCTCACTGCAACCTTCACCTCCCGGGTTCAAGCGATTTTCCTGCCTCATCCTCCTGAGTAGCTGGGATTACAGGCATGCACCATCATGCCCAGCTAATTTTAGTAATTTTAGTAGAGATAGGGTTTCACCATGTTGGCCAGGCTGGTCTCGAACTCCTGGTCTCAGGTGATCCACCCGCCTCAACCTACCAAAGTGCTGGGATTACAGGCATGAGCCACCATGCCCGGCCAGATATTTATGTATTTAATAGAGATAGGGCCTTATTCTGTCACCCAGGCCAGAGTGTAGTAGCACGATCACAGTTCACTGCAGCCTCGTACTCCTGGGCTCAAACAATCCTCCCACCTCAGCCTCCCAAAGTGCTGGGATTACAGGCATGCACCATCATGCCCAGTGGTTATTATTTTTCAATGAACTAATACATTTAAAAATTTCTCAGTTTTAATATTAAGTATGATGAATATGTATAGATATAACCAATATAAACAAACGCTCTTTGGGGGATCCTCAATGATTATTAAGAGCATAGAAGAATTCTAAGTTCAAAAAGTTTGAGAACTTTTGAATTAGAATATCATTATTTTCCAAATAGTTACTGAAGTAACAGATTTAGGCATTAATCATCAATGGCTACCATATGACCAAAAAAAGGAGCTCTCATTTACCTCCTGATCGAGGTTTACAACATCGCCTATGACGTATTGTTGCCAAAAAAAAAAAAAAAAAAATCAAATCTGACTTTGATAAAACTTCTAGATTCCACTACCAATTTATATGAAATACAGGGGGCAGAGGAACCTGTTAAAGACATTCTGGGATGCAATAAGCAAAACCCCAATGTAACAGGTCATTCTATAGGACAAATCACCCCATTTTTTTTCAATGAATAAATTGCAAGGAAAAGAAAAGAGGGAGAAAGAGAGAGAGAGAGAGGGAGGAGCAGCAACCCGTGGATTTCTGTTTGGAGTGCTCTACCCTGCTTTTCCACTTGGTGAACTCTGACTCATTTTTGTTGTTGTTGTTGTTTTTTGAGACGGAGTCTCACTTTGTCACCCAGGCTGGAGTGCAGTGGCGCGATCTCGGCTTGCTGCAACCTCCGCCTCCCGGGTTCAAGTGATTCTCCTGACAACCTCCTGAGTAGCTGGGACCATAGGCGTGTGCCACCACGCCTGGCTAATATTTTGTATTTTTAGTAGAGACGGGTTTTCACCATGTTAGCCAGGATGCTCTCAATCTCCTGATCTTGTGATCCACCCACTTTGGCCTCCCAAAGTGCTGGGATTACAGGCGTGAGCCACCACGCCTGGCCATCTTACTCATGTTTCAAGTGAAAGCTCACATGTTACCTCCTCAGTGAAGCCTTTCCTGTCTTCCTTAGGCAGAACCTGTTACTCTCTTTTGTACTGCGATGGCATTTCATGTGGATCTTTAGTTTAGTACTTACCATACTGTAATAGTGTCTATTTACATGTTTATTCCCCCTTGAGTGCTAGCACCATCTTCTCCATATTGATGTATTTCCTAAGACTCAGCACCATCATTTTGCTTCATAGTAGGCACTCAATAGACGTTTGTTAAATGAATGAATGGGATGATGGTTATGTCCATGCTCAAAGTCCGTGAATCTACTCTTCATTCCTTTTCTGATGAACTTCACTACCTTTGCCTCTCCTACATCTTTAGGTTCTTCACCATTTTCCTTTGTGCAGGAAACTAGACTTGACACAATGTCCTAAGGTTCTGATCAGGACTAATCTTGGCAGGAGACAAGTTTAACAGTAAGCAAAAATGGTTATTGAATGCCTGTTCTATGGCATGCTGTAGCAGTAGGATGGTCTGAGGATGAAGCAATGTGGGGCCTGCTCCCTTGTGCTTGTATCCTATTTAAGAGACAGTTAATAATCAAGTGAACTCATAACAGTGATTCCAGCTATGGTAGGTGCTCTAAAGAAAATAAACTGGATATTGTGATGGAGAATCAGGGTGTGTGTGTGTGGCTGGGGGCAGTAGGGGTTACTCTAACTAGGATGGTAAGGGACAAGGTAACATTTAAACTGAGATTCAAGGAGGCAGTCATGCATGGAAATGGGGGAAGAACTTGACTTACAGGCTTGGGGAACAGTAAGTGCAAAGGACCTGAGGCAGGGAAGAGCTTGGTATGCTCAAATTGTTGTAAGGCAGCGAGGCTCAGTGACTCACTCTTGTAATCCCAGCACTTTGGGAGGCCAAGGTGGGTGGATCACTGGAGCTCAGGAGTTTGAGACCAGCCTGGGAAACATGGTGAAACCTCATCTCTTAAAAAAAAGCTGGGCATGGTGACACACACTTCTGTGGTCCTAGTTAATTGGGAGGCTGAGGTGGGAGGATCGCCTGAGCTCAGGAGGTTGAGGCTGCAGTGAGCCAAGATTGTGCCACTGCACTCCAGACTGGGCAAGAGAGTGAGACTCTATCTAAAAAAAAAAAAAAAAAAAAAAGAATAAAAGAAGCATCAACAAATGTTAAATGCTATTGAAGCTGGGTAAGGGGTACAGGGAGGTTTATTGTGATCTTTTGTGTTTGTTTGGAAACTTTCACAAGAAATAGTTAAAAATAATGCCAAGGGCAAATTACAAATAATAACTATTGTGGCAGACCTTCTGTTTTTTTTTTTTTTTTTTTTTTTTTTGAGACAGAGTCTCACTCTGTCACCCAGGCTGGAGTGCAATGGCGTGATCTTGGCTCACTGCAACCTCCGCCTCCCGGGTTCAAGTGATTCCCTTGCCTCAGCCTCCTGAGTAGCTGGAATTACAGGTGCGTGCCACCATGCCCAGCTAATTTTTTGCATTTTTCTTTATTTATTTTGAGACAGAGTCTCCCACTGTCACCCAGGCTGGAGTGCAGTGGCGTGATCTTGGCTCACTGCAACCTCCGCCTCCCGGGTTAAAGCAATTCTCCTGCCTCAGCCTTTCAAGTAGCTGGGATTACAGGCACCTGCCACCATGCCCAGCTAATTTTTTTTTTTTTTTTTGTATTTTTAGTAGAGACGGGTTTCATTATGTTGGTCAGGCTGGTCTCAAAGTCCTGACCTCATGATCTGCCCACCTCAGCCTCCCAAAGTGCTGGGATTACAGGCATGAGCCACTGCACCCAGCCATTTTTTTGTATTTTTACTAGAGATGGGGTTTCACCAGTTGGCCAGGCTGGTCTTGAACTCCTGACCTCAGGTGATCCACCCGCCTCGGCCTCCCAAAATGCTGGGATTACAGGCGTGAGCCTCTGCTGTGGCCAACCTTCTTTTCAAAGTTACATTGGTACATTTATGGCTCGTGGTTAGTCTCTTCTCAGTTAAGATCTCTAGGTGTTCCGCTAGCTCTGCATAGCCTCCCCCCTCCCCGTGCTGCTGTGGTGTACATCTTGTTCCTTCTCCAAGTGGGCTACCCTCCATTGAATTTTCTGAATTTAAGAAATACAGAATATATCAGAGTCACTTGAAATACGTACTGGGATCTGAGGGCCTGGATATTGGAACTCTGTTTTCCTAGTAACTAGTGCGACCTCGGGAAATAACTTCAACTCTCTGAGCCTCGAATTCCTCTTTGTAAAAGGAAATCAATATTTTTTACACGCAGGTTGATTTAAATAAGAAATACATATTTAAGTAAGAAATATGTGCAGAACACATTTCCCAGGACTATGTGAATAAATGTGAGCCTGGCACTCATTCCCTCCTCGAGTTGTGAGAAGCTCATGTGAAACTGGCCAGCAGGGATTTCTCTTCCATCATTCAATAGGTCAAAGGAAAATTCTAATGTGAGCATAAGGGGAGAAGGGACCCCTGCGGAAAGCCATTTGTTACACTGAATCCTCTTGCCCCCAGCCAGGTAGAACTATCCCTAAGGTTGAGCAGCTCTTTCTAGTGGCCTGACTCACTGATTTCCCCTGGCTCTGCTGAAATATGTGCGGAGTACCTTTGAGGCATAGTTATGACTCCAATTAGTTCAGTTCTACCTTTGAGAAAATATTCATGTCACCAGCTTGCAGGGTGGATGAAACCAGAGGCGTTTGCATGGTGGCCTGCGATTAGCTTGCCCAAAGTCTACCCCCCTTGCGGGCCTCCCCACCTCAGTCCTCTTCCCTCTGATGACGCCTGCCTCGGCTGCGCCTGGGGAATTTCCTGCCTCTCTGCGTCTCCAGGCAGGCCAGCCTCTGGTTCCTGCTTCTTCCTTTCTTCCCAATTCGGCTTCCCTCTCCTCTCTCATAGTTGCTTCCTCTCAAAGCAAGTTTTCTCAATGTCCCCTTTTCTGTGGTCCCTGAAGACAGTTGGTGTGTCTGTTTTGGTTTTAAGGGTTTCAAAGGATGGTAAGAGCAACATCTGCTGTGATGCAGCAGCATCTCCTTTGCTGTATTTTATTTTATTTTATTTTATTTTATTTTATTTATTTTATTTTGACAGGATCTTGCTCTGTCCCCCAGGCTGGACTGCAGTGGCACCATCTCAGCTCACTGCAACCTCTGCCTCCTGGGTTCAAGCCATCTTCCCACCCCAGCCTCCCGAGTAGCTGGGACTACAGGCATGCACCACCACACCTGGCTAAGTAAAAAAAAAATTTTTTTTTTTTTTTTTGAGACGGAGTTTCGCTGTTGTTGCCCAGGCTGCAGTGCAACGGCAGGATCTCGGCTCACCGCAACCTCTGCCTCTCAGGTTCAAGCCATTCTCCTGCCTCAGCCTGCCGAGTAGCTGGGATTACAAGCATGCACCACCATGCCCAGCTAATTTTGTATTTTTAGTAGAGATGGGGTTTCTCCGTGTTGGTCAGGCTGGTCTCAAACTCCTGACCTCAGGTGATCCTCCCGCCTTGGCCTCCCAAAGTGCTGGGATTACAGGTGTGAGCCACTGTGCCTGGCCATAATTTTTTTTTTTTTTAAGAGACAGGATCTCACTTTATTGTCCAGTCTGGTCTCAAACTCCCGGGTTCAAGTGATCCCCACTTGTCTCGGCCTCCCAAAGTGCTGGGATTATAGGCATGAGCCACTGTGCCTGGCACCCTTTGCTGTCTTATCTGATTCTTAGAGCCATCTCGATCCTGTGAAGGCTCCGTGGTATTGAGGAGGCTGAACTGGGTGGTGGTTAGGAGAACAAACTCTGGTGTCAGCAAACTTGGGTCATATCATGGCCCCCCTATGTACTAACTGAGGGACCTTGGCTAAATCATTTAACCTCTCTTGGTCACTATTTTTTCACATCTAAACTAGGGAAAATACCATTTACTTCCAGGGATGGTGAGAGTTAAATGATGCGATGATATGGTATGGAAGGGTTCAATTAAGGAAGAAAATCCTGGTCACTCAGGTAGCGCTAGATAACTTCTGTTGCTTCTCAGACCTGCTCTCCAGTTTCCTCCACCCTGCTCTCTGTCCCTCTGACTTCTGCTTGGGTTTGGCTAAGGGGGAGCGCCAGCAAGAAATCAAAGGAAGATGTGGGAAGCCAAGGCAGGAGGATCTCTTGAGGCCAGGAGTTTGAGACCAGCCTGGGTAACATAGTAAGATCTCATCTATACCAAAAGCAAAAAAAAAAAAAAAAAAAAATTAAAAATTAGCCGAATGTGGCAGCACGCACCTGTAGTCCTAGCTACTTGGGAGGCTGAGGTGAGAGGATCGCTTGAACCCAGGAGTTTGAGGTTAAGGTGAGCTGTGATTGCGCCACTGCACTCCAGCCTGGCTGACAGAGTGAGTGAGACCCTGTCTGTAAAGCAACAGGGTAGAGTGAAGCCAGGGATCTACGTTCCTGGTTTTTCCCCTACGAGGTCACTGCAGTGTGGCTGTGTTCCTAGACAAAAGGTCATAGCTCTTTTCAAGGTAGCTTCTTTATGGGACTTTCCCCTTTTGGGTTCCAATTACCACTCTGTCTCATTGACTTTGGACCTATGAGTAATAACGGCCTCAGGGTACTGCACTGACCTTCACTGACACAGCTGGGAGCTTCCAGAATGACCTCCTTCTTGGTGGGCTCCTTCCTTCTCAAAGGCTTGGGCCTTCAGGGCATGTCTCCTCACCAGGACTTTAGGAAATAATCAAATGAAATACTGTCTAGAATACTTCTTCACAGTAAAGCACTGTATGAGTACAAGGGTTTTATTACTACTATGAGTTGACTGAGCCCTAGTGGGTGAAAAATGACTACAAGAGTCTGGGTGCGGTGGCTCATGCCTGTAATCCCAGCACTTTGGGAGGCCGAGTTGGGTGGATCATTTGAGGTCAGGAGTTCAAGACCAGTCTGGCCAAGATGGTGAAACTACTATTCTCTACTAAAAATACAAATATTAGCCGGACGTGGTGGCACACGCCTGTAATCCCAGCTACTTGGGAGGCTGAGGCACGAGAATCGTTGAAACCCATGAAGCAGAGGTTGAAGGGAGCTGAGATAGAGCCATTGCACTCCAGCCTGGGCAACAGAGTGAGACTCCATCTAAGGAAAAAAAAAAGTCGTATAGGAAAATCATCTGGTCACCCGAGATGTTTACCTTAGGGCTCTCTTCTATTTAAATGCTTGGATTATAATTTCAAAACACAATATATAAAAATGACACCCAACTATCTTTGAGAACCTTAGAAAAAAATATTGTTAGGCATCTGTGTTGTAGGCAAAGAGCCCTTAGGGTAGTCTCCTGTCTTTTCTACCACATAGCTGCAGCCCTTCAGTCTCATTCAGGATTCCATTTGCTCTGTTTTGGTCACCAACACATCTGTCTTACCAAAAGGTGAGGAACTTTGGTATATATATTTATTTACGTATTTATTTTTTTAGATGGAGTCTTGCTCTGTTGCCAGGCTGGAATGCAGTGGCACAATCTCGGCTCACTGCAACCTCTGCCTCCCGGGTTCAAGCAATTCTCCTGCCTCAGCCTTCTGAGTAGCTGGGACTATAGGCACACGCCACCATGCCCAGCTAGTTTTTGTATTTTTAGTAGAGACAGGGTTTCACTGTGTTAGCCAGGACGGTCTCGATCTCTTGACCTCATGATCTGCCTGCCTTGGCATCCCAAAGTGCTGGGATTACAGGTGTAAGCCACCACGCCCGGCCTTGGTCTATATTTTCTTTTCTTTTCTGTGGTGTTTGTTTGTTTGAGACAGGGTCTCACTCTGTCGCCCAGGCTAGGGTGCAGTGGCACGATCTCCACCTCCCAGGATCAAGCGATCCTCCCCTCTTAACCTCCAGAGTAGCTGGGACTACGGGCATGCACCACCATGCCCGGCTAATTTTTGTGTTTTTTGTACAGACAGGGTTTTGCCATGTTGCCCAGGCTGGCTGTATTTTCTTGGTCTGTGAATTACAGGAGCTTTGCCTAGTCCCTAAATACAATTTGATACAACTTAATGTGCACATCAGACTTTTAAAAATTTCTGATGTTTTTCCCTCAGGCTGCCTCACAAGCTCTTAGGGCTGGAAGGTAGAGAAAACTCACTCCTTTGGGCACTGGTTTCAGGCCAGAATTAAGCTTTTAGTATTTCTCCCTGGAGCTCACAGGTTCTCTGAATTGTACTCTCAGACGTGTCCAAGTAAGATCAGCGTTTCTTCAGCCTCTTCTCTTAACAAAATACCACCCACCTCTTCTTGATTGTCTTGCTTAACTTCCATCCAATTTGTATTAATATATGTCCCTTCCGGTTCTGACTTTTCTAAGACTCAATGTTCTCTTCTTCTCTAAACTGTCAATCTTTTTTTTTTCTGGTTTTCTTTTCTTTTTTTTTTGGGAGAGACAGGGTCTCACTATGCCCACGCTGGTCTTGAACTGCTGGTTTCAAGCAAACCTCCCATCTTGGCCTCTCAAACTGCTGGGATTAGAGGCATGAGTCACCACAATCAACCTCAAATATAATTTTTGAGTCATTCTTCTACCCTGTTGCCCAACCTCTACCTGAGCCTATGAGTCAGTTTATGTCATTGTTACCTTTTCATCCCAAACTCATCTTAGTTGTTATCATGAAGGCATAATTAGTTATTATCATGAAGGCATAATAACAATTCACATAATGAAGGAAGAGTCCGTCATCACAGTTTGGCTAAATCAAGTGATCTTGTATCTGTGGCCACAGAATTTGGTTGAATAAACTCTGAATTGCTATACATGTGTGGGATATGTGGGTTCCACGTAAGGCCAATTTTTGTTACTCATCCATCCGTCCCCAATCAGTTCAATTGAACAGTTACTGTCTGCCTTTTAGGGACTGCTTCTCGATTGAGTTGAGCCGTACTGTGCAGAACATTGAGAAACTCTCAACTATTTTCTTTAATTGATACCCAAGGGTGGCCACTTCCTCTCTAAACTTTTCATGACGGCCTGTTGCTGCCTTCCTCCAGTCCCATGATTCTACAGCCATTCTTCCCTTAAAAAGACAATGTTTGTTCTTGTTAAGGTCTTGTTAAAAAAAACGCAAAACAAAACTAGGCTCAAGATAATGGCAGATATGTGCGTTAAAAGAAATAAGATAACGACCTGAAATCACCTACACAGTCATTGTAAACCCTGCTTGTCTGGTTACAGTTATGGTTAGGCAGAGAGAGCTAGAATGATCCAGAAACCTGAAGGACATAAGTGAATGGCAGTGCTGAAATCAGCATTGCACTCTGGCGACATCCTAAAACCACTCAGAAACAGGGCCAGGAATTCTGCTAGACCCCTAAGGATGTCAAACCACTTGGTTTGACACAATTAGTTTTGTTCAAATCAGAGCCAACACCAGCACCAGCCATAAACTGCCTCTTAAAGGAGAAGAAATACATTGGCTTAAATTTTTTGTTTTTGTTTTTGTTTTTTTTTGAGACAGGGTCTCACTCTGTCGCTCAGGTTGCAGTGCAGTGGCATGATCACGGCTCACTGCAGCTTCGATATCCCAGGCTCAAGCGATCCTCCTACCTCAGCCTCCCGAGTAGCTGGGATTACAGGCATGTGCCACCATGCCTGGCTAATTGTTTTTTTTTTTTGTTTTTTTTTTTTTTTAGTAGACATGGAATTTTGCCATGTTGGCCAGACTAGTCTTGAGCTCCTGGTCTCAAGTGATCCACCCACCTTGGCCTCCCAAAGTGCTGGGACTACACCGTGCCTGGCTTTTTTTTTTTTTTTTTTTTTTAAAGAGACAGCGTTTCGTTCTGTGGCCCAGGCAGGAGTGCAGTGGTGCCATCATAGCTCATTGCAGCCTCAAACTCCTGGGCTCATGGAATCCTCTCACCTCTGCCTCCAGAGTAGGTATGACTACAGGCATGCACACCACATCTGGATATTTTTAAATTTTTTGTAGAGACAAGGGTTTCACTATGTTGCCTAGGCTGGTCTTGAACTCCTGAGCTCAAGTGATCCTCTTGCCTTGGCCTCTCAGAGTGTTGGGATTACGGTGTGAAAGGTGTGAACCTTAGCACCAACCAGAAATTTATTTATTTATTTATTTTCTTTTCTGAGACAGAGTCTTGGTCTGTCACCATGCTGAAGTGCAGTGGTGCGATCTCGGCTCACTGCAACCTCCACCTCCTGGGTTCAAGCTATTCTTGTGCCTCGGCTTCCTGAGTAGCTGGAATTACAGGCACGTGCCACCATGCCCGGCTAATTTTTGTATTTTAGTAGAGACAGGGTTTCACCATGTTGGCCAGGATAGTCTCAATCTCCTGACCTTATGATCTACCCGCCTTGGCCTCCCAAAGTGCTGGAATTACAGGTGTGAGCCACTGCTCCCGGCCTGAAAATTCTTTAAAACTGAAAGGAAAGGCCGGGTGTGGTGGCTTACACCTGTAATCCCAGCACTTTGGGAGGCCGAGGCGGGTGGATCACGAGGTCAGGAGATCGAGACCATCCTGGCCAACATGGTGAAACCCCTTCTCTACTAAAAATGTAAAAAATTAGCCGGGCGTGGTGGTGCCAGCCTGTAGTCACAGTTACCAGGGAGCCCAAGGTGGGGAATCGCTTGAATCCGGGAGGCGGAGGTTGCAGTGAGCTGAGATTGCGCCACTGCACTCCAGCCTGGCAACAGAGCAAGCCTCCGTCTCAAAAAAAAAAAAAAAAAAAAAAAAAAAACCTGGAAAGGAAATACTTCTGAGTCCAGGCAGACAAAGCCTGGTGGGTTGAGGGGCAGTCCCCAAGGGATGTGTTCTCATTCCTAACTCTGGAACCTGTGAATGTGATCTTACCTGGCAAAAGGGTCTTTGCAGGTGTAATTAAGTTAAGGATCTCAAGATGAGGAGATCACCCTGGATCATCTAGGTGGGCCCTAAATTCCAATGACAAGTGTCCTTATAAGGGAAAGGTAAACTGGGCGCGGTGGCTCACACCTGTAATCCCAGCGCTTTGGGTGGCCGAGGCAGGAGGATCACTTGAGCCCAGGAGTTAGAGGTTGCAGTGAGCTATGATCACGCCATTGCACTGCAGCCTGGGTGACAGAGCGAGACCCTGTCTCAAAAAAAAAAAAAATAAATTAAAATTAAAAAAAAAGGAAGAGACAGAGAGAGACTTGAGACAGAAGAGAAGATGTAGCTACACAGAGGAGTTTCGACAACAGAGGCAGAGATTGGAGTGATGCAGACACATGCCAAGGAATGCTAAAGATTGCTGGCAGCCGTCGGAAGCTAGAAGGAGTACAGCCCTGTGGACACCTGGTCTCCAGAAGTGTGAGAGGATGCGTTTCTGTGGTTTGAAGCCACCATGTTTGTGGTAATTTGTTGTGGCAGCCCTAGAGAACTAGGACTCCAGTAGTAAATCCAGCAAGTTGGAGGTCAAACTCCAGGCAGAGCCAAGAGTTTGGGTCTCTGGGGGTCTCAGGGGGTCCCAGGAGTGGAGACAATCTCTTCTTTGTGAGGATGAGCTGGTGGTTGTCTGGGTTGCACAGTGGTCCCCCTGTGCACTCCTGTGACCAATGGCCAGGAGGAATCCACGGACTGAGGACTGGCTTAAGAACATTTCATACTCTTGACCACTGTCAGCATTAGTGCTGCAGGGATCGGTGGATGCTCTAGACACAAGTGAGAGTGAGAAGACTTTTAAAAAGCAGCCAAGGAGAAAGCAATCTATATTTGCTTGGTGGAAATAAAATTTTACTGCGCTGTGAGCCAGGCTTATTAATTCAGAGTAGGGAAAAGAAATTGGCAAAGCCAACCACCTTTTATTTGATAAAGTGACCGGCCACCTGAGGCAGGCACGTTTTAAAGACACTGGGTGAAAACGCTCACTGCGTGAGGGTGGAAGAGGGAGACAAACAAGTATGATTCTGAAAGAACGATGGCATAGAACGTTCACATACATACAGGCTCCTAGGAAGAAAACGCTGAATTTCAAAATTCTTCTTCACTGGAAACTGCTCTAAGACCTTTCTCTGTTGCAAAGAGAGGGGGCTACGATAAGGAAGAGAAAGGAAAAGATCTTTGATGTATTTATTTATTAACATTAGAGCTTTGACTATCCACCTCAGCATTATCCAGGGAGATAATATCCTGTTGGTTTGATAATGTTTAAGAATCCTTGAACATTGGTTTGCTCCTGTTCACGTGTAATTTCACGTTTAATTTAATTAATGTATCTATTTTGAGATAGGGTCTCACTGTATCACCCAGGCTAAAGTGCAGTGGTGAGATCATCGCTCACTGCAGCCTCAACCTCCTGAGCTCAAGCGATCTTCTCACCTCAGCCCCCAAGTAGCTGGGACTATCAACTTGTGCTCCACCCCTGGCTAATTTTTTTTCTTTTCGAATTTTAGTAGAGACAAGGTCTCCCTATGTTGCCCAGGCTCAATTTCGTACTTTATATTTAAATAACTAGATTTCCTAAATAAGAATCACTCCTTTCTCTTTTAAGAGAAGATAGTTACTTAGAGGGTAGCTAGGACTGATTATTTTCTTTGGTATGTCCTAAGGAACTATGTAAACCTTGATAGAAAATTTCCAGACTACAAAAATGGCTTCACTACCAACTCCTTCCCCTCTTCCATCTTTTGAGCTTAGAAAAACAAGATAAAGAAGGTTATATCTTTTCAGTTATTCCTTTCTCATCTATTTCCCCAGTTTGGTCTACACTGAAAGCATACATGATTCATCCTCCATTGGTTCATTTAATAATCTTTTTTCCTTAGTTCCCACATATCCAATCTATAAATCAAGCACACGAGATATATAGATTCTAAGTATCAGGTGGAATTCTGCCTTACACTCCAGAACAGTTTTTTTCTAATGCTGTTTTTCATGTTAAGCAAAATCTGTAAGTATCGTAACAGGATTCAACCAGGGAAACGGAGCCATTGTGAGTATTCTAGGAATAAAACCGTTCACAGCTGTGGGAAGAGCTGGGGAAGTGAATGTCTGGAAGGAGGAGTCAGAGGATCAGAGAGTCACTAGCTGTTGCCGGAAGCACTGGTGCAGTTGGGCAAATCAGAGCTTGCAGGAAAATTCCAGAAGCCAAAGCACATCTAGCCACCGAAGCGGGGCTGCGGAGGGGGAGTTCGTGGCGAGGTTTATGGGAGCTGTGGTCTCTATGTAGCTCCCGCCCCATGTGGCGCGACAGCCAAGCCCCTGGTGGTGGGCCCGAGGCAGCTGTTGGGTAGCAGAGCCAACAGCAGGAAATGTTAGCTGGGAGGGAGCAGAGGAGAGAGCCGGATAAACCAGGAGCTGCAGGGCCTCTCAGGGCCCCTCTGTTTCTGTCCTTCACTGTATCTGACGGGAAACCTGCCAAGGGCAGTGACTACTGCTCGCCTTCCGCCCTACAATTCTTGCACAAGGTTCTCTTTTGGCCAACTCTAACCCGGAATCATAGCAGGGAGGGGCTTCTAGGAAATGGAGTTCCCAGCTTTAATTGAGTTGCCATAGCACAACTCAGCACCGCATCTCCCAGCGTGATCAATGAAATGACATCACAAGCTCGGCAAAAGCCATTTAAAAATAACTCCTTCATTCTACTGTCCCTCAGCTCAGAAGTCAGGTGCGTGCATAGGTCGCCCTTCGTAAGATTCTCCACTTTCGGAGGTGGTGGACCTGGCAGGGTGTTGTAGGAGGGAGTGGCGTGTGCTGAGAAGCTCACAGGATCCTTAGTCTTGGCTGTGACTCACAGGCATTGTGTAACCTCAGGCAAATCCCTCCTGTCTGTGCCTCTGGTTTGTTCATCTGTAAAATGGGCAGAATTGTACTCAGTTGTACTCAGAAAACGGAAGTGAAAGCCCCTTGTAAACTGCTGAATGCCAGGATAGTTATAAATTCCTTTTTTTTTTTTTTTTTTTTTTTTTTGCGGGAGCGGGGAGGACAGAGTCTTGCTGTGTCACCCAGGCTGGAGTGCAACGGCACAATCTCGCCTCACTGCAACCTCCGCCTCCCGGGCTTAAGCGATTCTCCTCCCTCAGCCTCCCAAGTAGCTGGGATTACAAGCGCCTGCCACTGTGCCTGGCTAATTTTGCATTTTTGGTAGAGACAGGGTTTCGCGATGTTGGCCAGGCTGGTCTCAAACTCCTGACCTCAGATGATCAGCCGCCTCGGTCTCCCAAAGTGCTGGGATTACAGGCGTGAGCCACCGTGCCCGGCCAAATTCCTTTATTTCAAGGAATATTCTTCAGTTTGGCAAATGTTTGGAGTTTACGTACAAAATACATACTCAGAAGGAATTATGAAGTGAATGAATTCCTGAATAAACATGACTTGGCATCATGGGGAAACAATTTACAGTGTTGGTGGGTACATAATTTCAGAGATGGAAGCTGCCAAAAGATCTTCTTTTCTCCTAAAAACCCATCCCGTGGACCCTCATTGGTGGCCTGATAACCCAGAAGTTTCCCTGCCACTAAAGAGATCTGTTTATTTTCCAGTTAACAAAGAGTGAAGGGGACATTATCATCATCATCATCAACATCATCACCATCATCATTGTTATTTGCCTGAAGGCCCAGAGTACACCTTAATGGAGCACTGCTGATGGGAAAGGAATTAGCATTGACCTCTCAGGAGGTTAATTTGGGAGTTTAGCTCATGATCTAGTAATTCTGCTTCTGGGAGTTTATGGGAAGGAAGTGCTTTAATATGTGCACCTGTGTGATCGCTGGGCTTTAGCATTTTAGAGGTGAGCCAACTGTATCTCAGAGGTGACCGTGTCTTGCATTGAGGAGAGAGAGCACCTGCAAGAACTTCCATGCTACATTCTATTTGGGAAGAACCTGAACCTTGCATAATGTAGACGAAGAGAATTAACAAGAATTTGTGGCACCCCTTTTTGTCAGTTCTTCTTCCAGATAATAGGAATATAGCAATAAACAAAACAAACCAAGTTCCTGCCCTCATGGGGAAGAGAGGCAATCTAAACATGAAAAATGGGCCAGGCACGGTGGCTCACACCTGTAATCCCAGCACTTTGGGAGGCCGAGGTGGACGGATTACCCAAGGTCAGGAGTTCGAGACCAGCCTGGCCAACATGGCGAAACCCCATCTCTACTAAAAATACAAAAATTAACTGAGCATGGTGGCACATGCCTGTAATCCCAGCTACTCGGGAGGCTGAGGCAGGAGAATCGCTTGAACCAAGGAGGTGGGGGTTGTAGTGAGCTGAGATTGTGCCGTTGCACTCCAGTCTGGACAACAGAGCGAGACTCTGTCTCAAAATAAATAAATAAATAAAAATGAAAATGAAAAATGTCACCAAATGTCAGATTAAGTACCAAGATGGAAAATAAAGCAATGTCAAAGATTAGAGGTAATATGGGTGCTATTTTTAGATAAGGTGGTCAAGGCGGGCCTCTCTGAGGAGATGCCGTTGGGTCAGAGACATGAATGAACAAAGGCAGGAAACTATGCTAATATCTGAAGGCAGAACATTTCAGGAGGGGGGAAAGTAATGCACAGGCCGAAGATGAGAAGGAAGTTTATGAACTTCGTTTCTTAGACAAGATCTCACCCTATCGTCCAGCCTGGAATACAGTGGCGTGATCATAGCTCACTGTAACGTCTAACTCCTGGGCTCAAGCGATCCTCTTGCCTCAGCCTCCTAAGAATGAACTTCTTTATTCAGGGAACAGCAGGGAGACCAATGTGGCTGGAGCATGGTGAGCAAGCAGGGAGGGTGATAGCAGCTGAGGTTGGAGAGAGAGCCAGGGGACAGACCACATTGGCTTTCGATTTGGGTCAAGTCAGATGGGAAACCATTGGAAAGTTTTGAAGTGGAGCATGACCTTTGCTGGCTTAAATATTGAAAGACTATCCATGAGGAGTAAATTACAGCTGGGCAAGAGTGGACACAGAGAGACCAATTAAGATCTGTTGCAAGTGGTCCATCCAGGAGGCTGTCAGGAGGCTGGACCAGGGCAGAGCAGCAGTGGAGATGGTGAGAAGTGGTCAGAGGCAATATACACTATAAGAGCAAAGCTGAAGGGATTTGCTACCAGGTCAAATGTGAATTGTAATAGAAAGATGAGAGTAAAGGATGACTTCAAGGTTTTTGGCCTGAACAAGTGGAAGAATGGAGCCGCTGTTTACTAAGAAGGGGGATGCTAGGCAGGAGCAGGTTTGGGAATAATGCAGAATTTAGTTACGGACAGATTGAGAATGAGATACAGCCTGGGCAACATGGCGAAACCCCATCTCTACTAAAAATACAAAAAGATTAGCTGGGCATGGTGGGCTTCCCAGCTACTCGGGAACCTGAGGCAGGAGCATCGCTTGAGCCCGGGAGGTAGAGGTGGAGGTTACAGTGAGCCCAGAGTGTGCCACTACACTCCAGCCTGGGCAACAGAGTGAGACCCTGTCTCAAAAAAAAAAAAAAAAAAAAAAAAAAAGAAAAGAAAAAGAATGAGATACAGAATAACTATCTAAATCAGGTTATTTAGGTTCTATCCAATACTTCTGTATTTTTAGTGGAGCAATTGGACACGTGAGTCTGGAGGTCAGGACAGAAAATACAAATTTGAGACTCATTAGCATATAGAGGGTATTTAAAGCCGTTAGACTGGGTGAGCTCATGCAGGAGTGAGCAATAATAGAGAAGAGGTCTAAGGTCTGCGTCCTGGGACACCCTGACGCTGAGAGGTCAGGATGAAGAGAATGAGCCAGTGAGTGAGGAAGAAAACCAGGAGAATGTAGCATTCTCAAAGCTAAATGAAGATGTTTTAAGGAGGAAGCTGCTGCCTGGGATGTGGGAGGGATTAAATAATAAGCAGGAGGGACTGGGCGCAGTGGCTTATGCCTGTAATCCCAGCACTTTGGAGGCTGAGGCAGGTGGATCACCTGAGGTCAGGAGTTCGAGACCAGCCTGGCCAACATGGCAAAACCCCGTCTTTACAAACAATACAAAAATTAGCTAGGCAAGGTGGAGCGTGTCTGTAATCCCAGCTATTTGGGAGGCTGGGGCAGGAGAATCGTCTGAACCTGGGGAGGCGGAGGTTGCAGTGAGCCAAGATCGTGCCACTGCACTCCAGCCTAGGTGACAGAACGAGACTCTGTCTCAATAAAAATAAAATATAAAAAATAAAAATAAGCAGGAGGCGTTTGGAATTTTCAGGGCTGCTTGAGTGAGGAGATAAAGAGTTTAGGTACAAAGCCTGGGCGTGGTGGCTTACGTCTATAACCCCAGCACATTGGGAGGCTGAGGCAGGAGGATTGTTTGAGACCAGGAGTTTGAGACCAGCCTGGGCAATGTAGGGAAACCCTTATTTTTAATATATTTTTTTTCTCCCAGGTTCATGCCATTCTCCTGCCTCAGCCTCCCGAGTAGCTGGGACTACAGGCATCTGCCACCACGCCTGGCTACTTTTTTGTATTTTTAGTGGAGACGGGGTTTCCCTGTGTTAGCCTGGATCTCCTGACCTGGTGATCCGCCCGCCTCGGCCTCCCAAAGTGCTGGGATTACAGGCGGGAGCCACTGCGCTGGCCAAATTTTTTTATGTTTTTAATTAGCCAGGCATGGTCATGCATGCCTGTAGTCCCAGCTACCAAGAAGGCTAAGGTGGGAGGATCACTTGAGCCCAGGAGTTTGAGGCTGTAGTGAGCTATGATTGAGCCACTGTACTCCAGACTGGGAGATGGAGTGAGATTCTGTCTCAAAAAAGAAAAAAAAAAAAAAGAGTTTAGGTACACAGAAAGGAGAGAAGATATAAAAAGGTCAGGGGGTCAGTAAAGAGAGCAGAAGGCAGAAGGCCCCAGGAGCATGGCAGGATCCACAAAGGAATGCCATCCGTGAGAAGTCCCCAGGTGGTGGAGAATGGCCAGCAACTTTCTAGGAACAGTAATATCTGGTGTGAATTTGATTACTTCCTGCCCCGTATTATGATTGTCTTTCATTTCCCCCGGAAGCTCAGCGAAAGCTACACGTGGCTGCCATGCATTAGTGGCACTTTGGACACATGAAGGAAGAAAGGCAAAGTCATGTTGAAAGGGGACAGCTGCCCACGAGGATGAAATGCTTGCAGGGATAAACAGGAAAACAGTGAGAAGCGATTGAGAGAAACAGAACCCTGCAGAGACCTCTTGAAGACTTTGGGGGAAGTGCTGAACTTCCCTTTGTTGGAAGGGATGAGTCTCCAGCATTTTATTTAGAAATTAAAGAAAAAGGTAAATCGTGCAGGCTGGAAGACCTGGAGTTACCTGGGTAACAAAAATAAATGGAAAAGTGCTCAAGGATGTATGTGCAGACATGCTCTTAGCAGCATTTTTTTTTTTTTTTTTTTTTTTTGGAGACAGGCGTTCACTGTGTCACTCAGGCTTGAGGGCAGTGGGGCAATCTTGGCTCACTGCAACCTCTGCCTCCCAGGTTCGAGTGATTCTCCCGTTTCAGCCTCCCGAGTTGCTGGGGCTACAGGCACGTGCCACCATGCCTTTGTAACTTTTGTATTTTTAGTAGAGACGGGGTTTCACCATGTTGGTCAGGCTGGTCTTGAACTCCTGAGCTCTAGGGATCCTCCTGTCTCAGCCTCCCAAAGTGCTGGGATTACAGGTGTGAGCCACCACACCCAGCCAGCAACATTATTATTATTTTTTGGGACACAGTTGTGCAGTAGAGCGATCTCAGTTCACTGCAGCCTTGACCTCCTGGGCTCAGGTGAGCACCTGGCCTTGCAGTTTTTTGTTTGTTTACATTAACAAATATTGGGAGGCTGCTTGGATGTCTGGCAATGGGAGAGTGATAAAGTAGGTTGTGATGCCTCTTTTTCATGCAGCCCTTAGAAATGATGACAAGGAGGCCGGGCGCGGTGGCTCACGCCTGTAATCCCAGCACTTTGGGATGCCAAGGTGGGCGGATCACCTGAGGTTGGGAGTTCGAGACCAGCCTGACCAACATGGAGAAATCCTGTCTCTACTAAAAATACAAAATTAGACGGGCGTGGTGGTGCGTGCCTGTAATCTTAGCTACTCAGGAGGCTGAGGCAGGAGAACTGCTTGAACCCAGGAGGCAGAGGTTGCAGTGAGCTGAGATCGCGCCATTGCACTCCAGCCTGGGCAACAAGAGCGAAACTGTCTCAAAAAAAAAAAAAAAGAAAAGAAATGATGACAAGGGCACATATTCTGTTGAATGAGAGAAGCAGGTTTTGAAACAGTGCAAATACTGGGATCCCAGTTTCATAGAGGTACTATGTGCACATCTAGGTGTCCACAGAAAGAGAATTAAAACACATTAACCCATACATTTGAAATAGTAGTCCCTGAGTGGTGAGATTATGGGTAACTTTAATTTTTTTTCTCCCTTATACCTTCTCTAGTTTCTATTTTTTTTTTTTTTACAGTAAATATTTATTACTTTTATGATTAGGGAAAGCAATAAATGTTTAAATAATTCACTGATGTATGACTTGGATTTCACTTCTTCTCATTTATATGTTTTATTAGGAAAACATTTATTTTTCTTCTTCTTGAGACACAGTCTCAATTTGTCGCCCAGGTTGGAGTTCAGTGGGGCGATCACAGCTCACTGCAGCCTCAACTTCCCCGGGCTCAAGTGATCCTCCTTCCTCAGCCTCCCAAGTAGGTGGGACTACAGGCATGTGCCACTATACCTGGCTAATTTTTTAGAAAAAAATTTTTGTAGAGATGAGGTCTCACTATATTGCCCAGGCTGGTCTCAAACTCCTGGACTCAAGCAATCCTCTGCCCCAGCCTCCCACAGTGCTGGGATTACAGGCGTGAGCCGTCATGCCCAGCCTAGGGAAACTTTTTGAAGATAAAGTCATTTTTATGTTAGCACGTAGCTTAATTACGCTGGAATTTTAGGATAACATAGCCTTCTGAGTCTTTGAATCCACTTAGAGGTCAAACGACCTGCCTGATAAGAAAAGCCTTTGAGTATTTAGAAGATTAACCATCTTTGCTTGGGGGTTCAAAGTATACCTACCCCTTCAACTGTCCAGTATTTATATTTCTGATAAAGTTCTGATATTTTACCCTGAAATATTTTTTGTGTATGGTATGACGTGAAGGTCAAGTTTAATTTTCTTCCTACTCTGATAATGTTTGATGAAATCAATATCAATAATTTCTATTTCTTTGTCTTCCTAACAATTCTTTACCAGAGCCACACATAAGTCGAAAGATATCTCCTAGAGAACTAACCACTTATAAGCCTGTAATCCCCCAATCACTGATTTCTGACAATACAGAGAAGTGCTATTCATCACTTTTCCTTACTCAGTGGATTTGGCTTCTCTGAGAGGATTTGGTGCCTTGCTGCCTATAAAACATTTTCAGAAAGCCAGGTCTTAAAAATGAAAGTTCTTAAATCCCAGAAGATATATCACAGTGACCTGCAGAGGGAAGCTATCTTTACTTTGTGTTGCTAGAACAGAATACCACAGGATTGGTAATTTATTATTTATTTATTTTGAGACAGAGTCTTACTCTGTCACCTGGGCTGGAGTGCAGTGGTGCAATCCCAGCTCACTGTAACCTCCGCCTCCTGGGTTCAAGTGATTCTCCTGCCTCAGCCTCCCGAGTAGCTAGGATTACAGGCATGTGCCACCACACATGGCTAGTTTTTGTATTTTTAGTAGAGACAGTGTTTCACCATGTTGGCCAGGCTGGTCTCAAACTCCTGAGCAATCCTCCTGCCTCAGCCTCCCAAAGTGCTGGGATTACAGGTATGAGCCACCGCGCCTGGCCTGATTATTTATTTATTTATTTATTGAGACAGAGTCTGACTGTGTCACACAGGCTGCAATGCAGTGGTGATATCTCGGCTCACTGCAGCCTCTGCCTCCTGGGCACAAGAGATTCTCCTGCCTCAGTCTCCTGAATAGCTGGGACTACAGGTGCACACCAGGGCACCTGGCTAATTTTTGTATTGTTTGTAGAGACGGGGTTTCTCCATGTTGGTCAGGTTGGTCTCAGACTCCTGAGCTCAAGTGATTTGACCTCCTTGGCCTCCCAGAGTGCTGGGATTACAGGCGTGAGCCACCTCGCCCAGCCTTGGATTTTACTTTTTGATTCATTTGTTCTCTAAATTACAAAGAGTGAGCAGGTCACACTTCCACTTTAATGGTGGTAAGAAGCTCATTGAATGGAGCTGTTTTCTGGGCACTGGTTTAATGCCTGTCCCTTTTTCATGAACATCATTTCCTCTAAGCCTTCACTTTGAAGAATGTCTATCTGCTTTTGGAAACCATTGCCTTCCGAATATTTACTTCAGTCTGGCATTAACATACACTAGCCTTGCTTTAGTACACTTTAAGTAACTGCAAAGAAGTTTAAAGAGGTCCTAGGCTCAAAATTCACCTGTGACTAATACAGACATATGTCACCGGGATGATTCTGTAGCATTCGCATGTGTTCTGAGCAGTTGTAGTAGATCAGCTCTAGGAGGAAAGGCGATCACCAAGGCAGAGATTTTACTGTCCCCAGGTTGCTACTTGTTATTTTCTGGTCTGGCTTTCTAAGATTAAAGGACTGCAGGAGACTCGCTGGATTCACTATGCAGTGTGGGGAAGACAAATGGATGGGTTTCCTGATGGTAGAATGCATGCTTCAGAGAGGTAAGCATGCTGGCTGCCTCTTTGGCCACATAGCCCAGGAGGTGGACATTTCTGCTCCCTTCATCTCCTTGTGTAGCTCGGCTGGACAGTTGGTTCCTTTCGGGTGCAATCATCAATCTTGATGTTTGTGCAAACCAGTCCTGACAAGCTGGTACAGCATGGTCCATTGCACCATGTGTACACAACAAAATCATCAATCATTAACATAAAAAACCTTCCAAGGGCCGCATTCTCAGGGGTTGGGCAAGGAATGATCATAGTTCTAGGGTCCCTTGGAGCTGTGCTGGGAGTGAGCAATATACTGTTACTCCTTTCTACCCTCTTGTTTTCCAGCTTCGCACCGGGCAGGTACAGTGACTTAGTCTCTCTGATTCCCAAGTTCAACACCCCCAGGGAAAAGCTTTGTTTGGCTCATCTTGGGTCATGTGCTCACTTCTGGGCCAATCAACAAGAGATGGGGTGTGTGTGTGTGTGTGTGTGTGTGCCATTAGAATTACAAAGAATTTCTTAGAATTTGATACTTTTGGGGGAGTTAAGATGAAGCTGCTTGTTGTAGGTGGGGTTCTTCAGGAAACTGACTCTGCAATGGAGTTTAGTGTGCAGGATATTCATTAAGAAGTGCTCTTGGGATCAACCTACCTCTGTGGAAGGTAGGTGGATGAAGCAGAATTGGGTAGAGAGAGAAGCCAAGTTTTGATGCAGGCCTGACAGACTCAGCTGACCCTACAGGGAACTCTGGGGTTAGAACAGCCTTTCAGAGATGTCCAGGGCTGAGTGGAAATGTCCAGACCTTTATACCCTTGCATTGATCAGTCAGTGGGCGTGGGCTGCCCTCTGCAGCTGAGGCAGACCTGGAGGGGATGACAGCTGAGGGCTGTCTGCTGACCGCACTCTTGGAGTTGGGCAAGAAGTCCTTCACTGAAGGGGAATTTGGGTAGTGCATCACAGTGCCTTACCTAAAGGGACACACACACACACACACAATTACACAATTCTAGGGCATTTGAAACATTTGAAGTCACATTGTACTCCAGAAAGTTTGCATAGATTTATATTACATTTCGATCTGAAATAAAGAACTTTTATAACTCAATATTAAAAATACAAACAAGTCAATTAAAAATGAGCAAAATATTTGAATAGACATTTCACCAAAGAGAACATACAAACGGCTAATGCACATGAAAAGATGTTTAACATCAGCCGGGCACGGTGGCTCATGCCTGTAATCCCAGCACTTTGGGAGGCGGAGGCGGGCAGATCACCTGAGGTCAGGAGTTCGAGACCAGCCTGGCCAAGATGGTGAAACCCCATCTCTACTAAAAATACAAAAATTAGCCAGGCGTGGTGGCACACACCTGTAATCCCAGCTACTCAGGTGGCTGAGGCAGGAGAATCACTTGAACCCAGGAGACGGAGGTTGCATCGAGCCAAGATTGCACCATTGTACTCCAGCCTGGGCAACAAGAGCAAAACTCCATTTCAAAAAAAAAAGATGTTTAACATCCTCGTCATTAGGCAAATGCAAATCAAAACCACAATAAGATACTTCATGTTCGTGTTCATTATGATGGCTAGAATCAAAAAAGACAGACGGTAACAAATGCTGGTATAAATGTGGAGAAACAGAATGCGTCATGTGTTGCTGGGTGGTATGATAAAATGGTATAATGAATTTGGAAAATAGTCTGGCAGTTTCTTGAAAAGTTAAACATAAATTTACTGTATGACCCAGAAATTCTACTCCTAGGTATCTACCTAAGAGAGGCCAAAGCATATGTCCACACAAAGACTTGTAGGCAGATGTTCATGGCAGCATTATTCATAACAGCCAAAAGATGGAAATAACCCAAATATCCGTCCACAGATGAATGGATAAACAAAATGCTGCCTAGCCACGCAATGGATATTAGTTTGCCATAACTAGGAATGAAATACTGATAAATGCTACAACATGAATGAATGAAGGAATGATCTTCTCCAGGATGTCTTCCCTGATCTCTGGACTACTCTAGCACTTCACCTATAATCTAAGTAATATAATACCTCATATTATTATTATTATTATTATTATTGACATGGAGTCTCGCTCTGTTGCCCAGGTTGGGGCACAGTGACGTGATCTCAGCTCACTGTAACATTCGTCTCCTGGGTTCAAGCAATTCTTCTGCCTCAGCCTCCTGAGTAGCTGGGACTACAGGTGTGCACCCCATGCCCAGATAATTTTTTTTTTTTTCGTAAAGACAGGGCTTCACCATGTTGGCCAGGCTGGTCTTGAACTCCTGGCCTCAAGTGATCCACCTGTCTCAGCCTCCCAAAGTGCTGGGATTATAAGCATGAGCCACCACATTCAGCCCTAGATATTCTTATACATGCATTTTGGTGGACATATGCACTCAGATCATAAAGTAAGCAAATCCTTAACTTTAGTAGATACTGTAAAATGGTTTTTCTTTTATTTATTTATTTATTTTTGAGATGGAGTTTCACTTTTGTTGCCCAGGCTGGAGTGCAATGGTGCGATTTCGGCTCACCACAACCTCCGCATCCCAGGTTCAAGTGATTCTCCTGCTTCAGCCTCCTGAGTAGCTGTGATTACAGGCATGTGCCACCATGCCTGACTTATTTTGTATTTTTAGTAGAGATGGGGTTTCTCTATGTTGGTCAGGCTGGTCTTGAACTCCTGACCTCAGGCAATCTACCCGCCTCGGCCTCCCAAAGTGCTGGGATTACGGGTGTGAGCCACCGTGCCTGGGCATAAAGCTGTTTTTCAAAGTGATGGTATGAATTTTCACTCCCGCCAATGGTGTATGAAAGTCCCAATTGCTCTACATCCTTTGGATGGTGGTTACCAGAATATATGTGTGTGTATGTATATATATATGTGTATGTGTATGTGTGTGTGTGTGTATATATAAAAACATTTATGACTAGTGTACTTTACATACTTTAATATATACAGGCCAGGAGTAATGGATCATGCCTGTAATGCCAGCACTTTGGGAGACTGAGACAGCCAGATCGCTTGAGTCCGGGAGTTTGAGACCAGCCTTGTCAACATAGTGAAACCTGGTCTCTACAAAAAATTTTAAAAATTAGCTGAGTGTGGTGGCTCACACCTATAGTCCCAGCTACTTGGTTGGCTGAGGTGGGAGGATGGTTTGAGCCCAGGACGTCGAGGCTGCAGTAAGCCATGATTGCATCACTGTACTGCAGACTGAGTGACAGAGTGAGGCCCTGTCTCAAAAAAAAAAAAAAAAAAAAAAAATTACACACACACACACACACACACACACACACACGTTGTATCTCAATTTTTAAAAGTTGATTCAGAAAAGCCAGGTTCTGAATGTAAAGAAGTTTTAGGAATATTTTAACCAATTTAAATTTTCTTTTTTTTTTTTTGAGACTGAGTCTGGCTCTGTCGCCCAGGCTGGAGTGCGGTGGCCGGATCTCAGCTCACTGCAAGCTCCGCCTCCCGGGTTTACGCCATTCTCCTGCCTCAGCCTCCCGAGTAGCTGGGACCACAGGCGCCCGCCACTTCGCCCGGCTAGTTTTTTGTATTTTTTAGTAGAGACGGGGTTTCACCGTGTTAGCCAGGATGGTCTCGATCTCCCGACCTCGTGATCCGCCCGTCTCGGCCTCCCAAAGTGCTGGGATTACAGGCTTGAGCCACCGCGCCCGGCCTAAATTTTCTTTTTTAAGGTATATCCAAAAGTGACATATGAGAAAAACAAATGTCTAGATAAATCTAAAAGAACTCTTTGAATAAATATAAAATAAAAATTCTAAGTGATTAAAGACACTTATTTGTGTTCATACATATTCCAATTCAGAGGGACCTCACGTGATCACCCATTTCTCAGAAACACAGAAACATGCCCAACCACCTCACTAGACTCCATTCCAGAGAGTACAATGCTGAAACTTCCTCTGTGCGGCCTTTAAGGCACTGTCCAGAGAGAGGTTGGCAGGTGGATGGCTGGGCCTGTAAAGGCTGACCAAGGCCACCGACAAGGCCTTGGTGAAGGTCAGTGGGCATGTTATCTTGCCAGCTCCTAACCGAGTTCATTTGTAGGTTTCAGGCTCCTGGCTCCACTCTGAAAGAACATCTGTTGTGACTTTCTGGCAATGCCCAACTCAACCCTGGCCCCTGTCTGTGCCCCATCCATCGGATTTGGGGCAGCCCAGTGTTCTGTTTCATCCTCCCACTGCCAACCAGAATCAGCCCCCAGACTCTCTTTCTTCCATGTTTTGTCATACTTCAAGTGTACTCAATCAGATGCCTCAGCAAATTCTCTCAAAATAGTCAAAAGAGTGATCATATTTTACAAACTTGGGGCCCAATGTGCAAAGTCACTATTTGGTCCGGATCTGATAAGAGTCTTACCTCTAGAACCCAAAGACAGGGAATTGGATATGGAATTCAATTCTAGTTGCCCCCAACCCACCCACCCCATGACTGGATTGTGGAGAATTAAGCTTAATTTGTTCTGCCTTTCCTTTGTATATTTTTTAAAATAAAAAATAATGCAAATTCAATTTTACGTAAGCAATAGAGATCTTTCCTGTATTTTTATTCAATTCTCCAAACCGTCATTATACTTTAAATTGGATTCACAGATACAATGTTTGCAGATATTTTTTCTCACTGAGATTTAGTACCTTATTTGTTCCTGGCCTATGTGATTCCCAGGTATCTGAAATGTATAAATTATTTATAGTCCAGATGGTGATCTGATACTATCTGCATCTAAAAACGTTCTGTGCTTTTGCTGCAGACACAGACGCTCAATTACAAAATTCAGGTTGGTCTTTAGGTCCTAGCCTGATAGCTCAAGGCATTCTTGATTATAAAGAAATACTCCAAATTCCAGCAGCCTTTTTTCCGTTTGCTTTCATTGCTTAGCATTAAAAACCATTCCTCTGTGGGAGCTACCAAGTTAAGGAAGAGAAAAGGGGGGAAGTTCCTTTTTTTTTCTCCTGCCGGAGGAGGCAATTTTTTTTTTCTTGGCCAAATCGAAAACTTCTACGTTTCAAAATGGGAGATTGTGGATAGATTGCTAATTGTTCCCCTAAATCCTTTGTGTTCATTTTTTGGTAGCAATAGAAACCCTGAATTTAAGAAGGCAAAATGGCTTCCCAGAATAGAGACTACATTACCCAATCTCCCTCACAGCTAGGTGTGGTCATGTGACTACATTCTGGCCAACTATATGTGAGCAGAACTTATGTATGCAACTTATGGATCATGTACCTAAAGGAGCAGAGCTTGCTATCCGCTTCTTCTTTGCCCTTCTTGCTGATTGGAAGAGGGATGTGGTAATGAGCCATCTAGGACCATGTGGACAAAGCTTCACTCAGGGATGGCAATTTCATAACACAGGAGGAGCCCAGGAACCACCATGGTGCTGAAAGAGCAGCTCTGGACTACCTATGCCCAGAGGGAGAAATGTTCTGCTTTCTTTCTCCTAAGACATTGTTATTTTGGTTCTCAGAGACAACAGCCAAAACTATGTTCTAACGAAAAACACAGACACTTAGGCAGAATTGGAGATAATTTTGATCAAAAGACTAGGAAAGGCCTGGTGCAGTGGTTTACACCTGTAATCCCAGCACTTTGGGAGGTGGAGGCGGGTGGATCACCTGAGGTCAGAAGTTCAAGACCAGCCTGGCCAACATGGTGAAACCCCGTCTCTACTAAAAATATAAAAAGCTAGCCGGGCATGGTGGTGAGCGCCTGTAATCCCAGCTACTCAGGAGACTGAAGCAGGAGAATCACCTGGACCCGGGAGGCGGAGGTTGCAGTGAGCTGAGATTGTGCCATTGCACTCCAACCTGGGCAACAGAGGTGAAACTCCATCAAAAAAAATAAAATAAAATAAAATAACTGAAAGGCCTGGTGCAGTGGCTCATGCTTGTAATCCCAGCACTTTGGGAGGCCGAGCCTGGAGGATCACTTGAGCCCAGGAGTTGAGACCAGCCTGGGCAACATAGGAAGACCCAGGTCTCTACAAAAAATTAAAAAATTAGCCGGAAGTGGTAGAGCATGTCTGTAGTCCCAGCTACTCAGGAGGCTGAGGTGAGAGGATTGCTTGAGCTCGAAGCCCAGGAGGTCCAGGCTATAGTGAGCTGTGATCACCACTGCACTCTAGCTTAGGTGACACAGCAAGACTCTGTCTCAAAAAAAGAAGAAAAAAGATCAGGAAATGTCCAATATCCAAGAAAAGAAAAGTCTCAACTCTTCATTTTAAATTGAGGATTGGATGAAAGGAAAGCACTGATGGATTTTTCTTTTCTTTCTTTTTTATTTCTTTAGACAGAGTCTCGCTCTCGTCACCCAGGCTGGAGTGCAGTGGCGCCATCTCGGCTCACTGCAACCTCTGCCTTCGGGGTTCAAGCGATTCTCCTGCCTCAGCCTTGCAAGTGGCTAAGACTACAGGCATTCGCCACCATGCCCAGCCTGATTTTTCTCGATACATGGTCATATATATGTTTTGATTAGATACTTGAAGAAAGATCCTTTCCAGTTTGAGGCTAATGGTCTTTTTGCTTCCTCCTAAGATTATACCAGGTACTGATTCAGCACTCAGAAACAAATCAAAAGCAAATCTCCAAAAAGACAGGAAGGGTCTCGAAGATGTCAGAAAAAGTTAACTAAATACTTAAGGACAAGTCTCAAAGAGGCCAGGGAAGGTCTGAAATTTGTTAGTAAGAGTCTCAAATAGGTCAGGAAGAGACTCACATATGACAGGAGGAATAAAAAAATATGTGAGAATGGAGAAGTCAGAAGGCGTCAAAAAAGAAGGAAGGATCTCAAACATGTCCAAAAGGGTCTCAGTCAGACAGGGAAAACTCTCAAATAGTAAGGAAAAGTCTTGAACACCTTGACAAAGTTTTCAAGCAAGCCAGAAATGGTCTCAAATACATCAGGAAGAGTCTCAGACAAGTCAGGGAGAGCTTTAAACAAGTCAATAACAATCTCAAATACTTCTGGAAGGATCTGAAACAACTCAAGAAGGGTATCGAATACATAAGGGTCTCAAACAGAAAGAAACAACCTTGAATAACCAGAAAAGGTCTCAAGCAAGATAAGAAAGGTCTCAAATATGTCACAAAGGGCCCCCAAATAGTCTGAAAGAGCTAAAAATATTATGAAGGGTCTTAAGTATCAGGAAACAGCTCGAGCAAGTTATAGAAGGTCACAAACATGTTAGGGAAGTGTCTTAAAGTCATCAGGAAGAGTTTTAGATACATCAGGAAGGGACTCAGACAAGAAGGGTCTCAAACATGTCAGTCAAGGTCTTAAGCAGACAGTAAGAGATTCAAATACGTAAGCCAGGATCACAAAGTTGTAAGGAAACGTTTTAATGATCTTTGAAAGGGTCTTACACAGACAGGGAGAATCTGTACTAAGATAGAGACTCTTCAAAAAAGGGTCCCAGGCTAGGTGTGGTGGCTCACACCTGTAATCCCAGCACTTTGGGAGGCGGAGGTGGGAGTATCACTTGAGGTCAGGAGTTCAAGACCAGCCTGGCCAACATGGTGAAACCCCGTCTCTACTGAAAATACAAAAGTTAGCCAGGTGTGGTGGCGTGCATCTGTAGTCCCAGCTACTTGGGAGGCTTAGGCTGCACTCCAGCCTGGGTGACAAAGCCAGATCCTGTCTTAAAAAAAAAAAGGGTCCCAAAAGGGACCTTTTTGGGAAGGGTCTCAAACATGTCTGGAAGGTTCTGAAACAAGCCAGAAACTATCACGTACATGTCAGGGGGTGTCTCAAGATTTTTAGGGAGCCTTGAATAATCAGGAATGGTCCCAAATAGGTCAGGAAGTGTCTCACACAGGTCAGCAAGCATCTCAAATATGTCAGGAAGAGTCAAGAAAAATGAGGCAAGTAAAAAATGTTTTCATACGCATCAGGAAGAGTGTCAAACAGATTAGGCAGGGTCTCAGATTCACCAGGAATGACTTCAAACAGAAAAAGAGTCTCAAAGTTGAGAAACTTTTGAAACAGATCAGTAAGTATCTCTAACAAATTGGGATGTTTTGCAAACACGTCAGGAAAGGTCCGAAAGAAAGGGAAAGTGTCTTAAGTACACCCTGAAAAACCTCACATACGTCAGGTATCTCAAACATGCCATAAAGAGTATCAAACAAGTCAGAAAAGGCCTCCAACATGACAGGAATGGCCTCAAAGTCATCAGGAAAAGTCTCGTATGTATTAAGGTGGGTTTCAAATATATCAGAAAGCATCTCATGTCTGTCCAGAAGAGTCTCAAGTATCAATGATAGACTGGATAAAGAAAATGTGGCACATATATACCATGGAATACTATGCAGCCATAAAAAGGAATGAGATCATGTCCTTTACAGGGACATGGATGGAGCTGGAAGCCATTATCCTCAGCAAACTAACACAGGAACAGAAAACCAAACACTGCATGTTCTCACTTATAAGTGGGAGCTGAACAATGAGAACACATGGACACAGAGAGGAAGCAACACACACTGGGGCCTGTCGGAGGGGTTGGGCAGGGGGAGGGAGAGCATCAGGATAAATATCTAATGCATGCTGGGCTTAATACCTAGGTGATGGGTTGATAGGATCAGCAAACCACCATGGCACACGTTTACCTATGTAACAAACCTGCACGTCCTGCACATGTATCCCGGAACTTAAAGTAAAATTTTAAAAAATCTATTAGGAAAAGCATCTAGCAAACAAGCCAGGAAGGGTCTAAACATTATGAGGAAGACTTTTACCAGGTCAGGATGGGTCTCAAACATTTCAGAAAGGGTCTTAAGCGAGTAAGAATGAGTCTCGAACCAGTGAGGAAGGACATAGAACATAACAGGAAGGGGCTCAAAGTCATCAGGAAGAGTCTCAAATAGTCGGGAAGGGTCTCAGATAAGTCAGAGAGTCTCAAATAATCAGGAAGAGAATTTAACACACCAGGAATTTTTTTTTTTTTTTTTTGAGACAGGGTCTCACTCTGTCATCCAGGCTGGAGTACAGTGGCGCCATCATGGCTCACTGAAGCCTTGACCTACTGGGCTCAAGCGATCCTCCCACCTCAGACTCCTGAGTAGCTGGGACCACAGGAGCACATCACCATGTCCATTTGGTTCTTTATTTTTTAACGTTTTTGTAGAGACAGAGTCTCGCTTTGCTGCCCAGGCTGGTCTCAAACTCCTGGCCTCAAGCATCATTCTGCCTTAGCCTCCCAAAGTTCTGGGATTACAGGTGTGAGACACTGGGCCCATCCAGAAACGTCTTAAATTAGGAAGTGTTTTAACCATTTGAGTAAAGATCTCAAACAAGTCAGAAAGCGTCCCAAGCAAGTTAGGCAGGGTCTCAAACAATCAGGAAAGGTCCAAAATACACCAGAAAGGATCTCAACATGTTAGTCAAGGTCTAAACAAGTCAGGAAGGGTTTCACATAATCAGGAAGAGACATTTACATTTCAGGAAGCATCTCAACCGGGCAGGGAGTGTCTCCTATAATCAGGAAAAGACTTCAGCAAGTAAAGAACTTTCTCAACCATGTAAGGAAGGAATAAAACAAGTGAGACCAGAAGGGTCTCACTCAGGAAGATCTCAAACAGAAAGGAAGAGACCAAGTACAGCCAGAAGGATCTGAAACATGTCAGGCAGTGTCTCCCAGAAGCTGCAAAGTGTCTCAATCAAGTCAGAATGATCTGAAACACATCAGGAAGAGTCTGAGACAAGTCACGTAGTGTCCCAGACACTTTAGGAAGAGTCATTTTGTTACCCTTCATTTTAAAAACAACTTTATTGAGTTGTAAAACACATTCCATAGAATCCACCCATTTGTTATTTTATTTTATTTTATTTTATTTTATTTTATTTTATTTTTTGAGACAGAATCTCACTTGTTGGCCAGGCTGGAGTGCAGTAACACAATCTTGGCTCACTGCAACCTCTACCTCCCCGGTTCAAGTAATTCTCCTGCGTAAGCCTCCAGAGCAGCTGGGTTCACAGGCACCGGCCACCATGCCTGGCTAATTTCTGTATTTTTAGTAGAGATGGGGTTTCACCATGTTGGCCAGGCTGGTCTTGAACTCCTGGCCTCAAGTGATCCGCCCACCTTGGCCTCCCGAAGTGCTGGGATCACAGGTGTGAGCCACCACACCCGGCAATTTAAAGTGTACAATTGAATGGTTTAATTAGTATATTCACATATATGTGCAACCATCACCACAGTCAATTTTAGAACATTTTCATCACTTCACAAAGGAACCCTATCCTTGGCCAGGCGCGGTGGCCCACGCCTGTAATCCCAACACTTTGGGATTTGGGAGACCAGCCTGGTCAATATGGTGAAACCTTGTCTCTACTAAAAATACAAAAAATTAGCCAGACGTCGTGGCATATGCCTGTAATCCCAGCTACTGGGGAGACTGAGGTAGGAGAATCACCTGGATCTGGGAGACAGATGTTGCAGTGAACCGAGATTGTGACACTGAACTGCAGCCTGGGAGACAGAATGAGACCCTGTCTCAAAAAGACACAAAAAAAGAAATCCTGTTCTCTAGCTATCATCCCCTCATGGAGAACCTCTACTAGGGCAGTGCAGAAGGGAAATATGGGGTTGGAGCCCCCCATTCAGAGCCCCCACTGGGGCACTGCCTAGTAGAGCTATGAGAAGAGGGCCACTGTCCTCCAGACCCCAGAATGGTAAATCCACCAACAGCTTGCACCATATGCCTGGAAAAGCTGTAGGTACTCAATGCAAGCCCTTGAGAGCAGCCGTGGGAGCTGAGCCCTGCAGAGCCACAGGGGCAAAGCTGCCCAAGGCCTTGGGAGCTCACCCCTTGCATCAGTGTGGCCTGGATGTGAGAGATGGAGTCAAAGGAGATTGTTTTGGAGCTTTAACATTTAATGGCTGCCCTGCTGGTTTTGGACTGGCATGGGACCTGTAGCCCCGTTTTTTTTTTCTGATTTCTCCCTTTTGGAATGGGACTATCTACCAAATGCCTGTATTCCTATTGTATCTTTGAAGTAACTAACTTGTTTTTGATTTTACAGGCTCAAAGGCGGAAGGGACTTCCCTTGTCTCAGATAAGACTTTGCACTGTGGACTTTTGAGTTAATGCTGAAATAAGTTAAGACTTGGGGGACTGTTGAGCAGGGATGATTGTATTTTGCAACGTGAGAAGGACATGAGACTTGGGAGGGGCTAGGAGCGGAATGATATGGTTTGGATTTGTGTCCCCACCCAAATCTCATGCTGATTTGTTTTGTTTTTGTTTTGAGACAAAGTTTCACTCTTGTTGTCCAGGTTGGAGTGTAGTGGCACATCTCAGCTCACTGCAACCTCCACCTCCCGGGTTCAAGCAATTCTCCTGCCTCAGCCTCCTGAGAAGCTGGGATTACAGGTGCCAGCCACCACACCTGGCTAATTTTTGAATTTTAGTAGAGACTGGTTTCACCATTTGGCCACACTGGTCTTGAACTCCTGACCTCAGTTGATCCACCTGCCTTGGCCTCCCAAAGGGCTAGGATTAATAGGCGTGAGCCACTATGCCTGGCCTCTCATGCTGAATTGTAATCGCCAGTGTTGGAGGAGGGACCTGGTGGGAGGTGATTGGATCATGAGGGCAGATCTCCCCCTTGCTGTTCTCATGATAGTGAGTTCTTAAGAGATCTTGTTGTTTAACATTGTGTGGCACCTCCCCCTCTCTCTCTTCATCCTGCCATGTAAGATGTGCCTGCTTCCCCTTTGCCATTCACCATGATTGTAAGTTTCCTGAGGCCTCCCCAGCCATGCTTCCTGTACAGCCTGCAGAACCATGAGCGAATTAAATCTCTTTTCTTTATAAATTACCCAGTTTCAGGTAGTTCTTTACAGTAGTGTAAGAATGGACTAATACACATCCCCTTTATTCTCCCTCCTTTCTCAGACCTAGGCAATCACTAATCTACTTTCTGTCTCTATAGCTTTTCCTATTCTGGACTTTCATATGAATTAAACCATATAATATGTGGTATTTTTTGTTTGGCCTCTTTCATGTAATGTTTTCAGGGTTCATCCATGTTGTAGCATGCATCAATGCTTCATTCCTTTTTATGGTTGAATAATATTCCATCGTATGAATATACCTATTTTGTTCATCCATTGATAGACATCCATTCATCCATTGATAGACATCCATTGATAGACATTGTTTCCACATTTTGTCTATTATGAATAATAATAAACATTTGTGTACAGGTTTTTGTGTGGATATATGTTTTCACTTCTCTTGGATACATACCTAGGATTGGAATTGTCAGATTATATGGTAAATTTATGTCTAATGTTTGAGGAACTGCCAGACTATTTTTCAAAGTGGCTGCACCATTTTACAGTCCCACCAGCAGTGTGTGAGAGTTCTGATTTCTCCATATCCTCACCAACACTTGTTATCTGATTGATTCTACCCATCCTAGTGGGTGAGAAGTGGTATCTCCTGCTTTTATCAGGAAGAGTCTTATACATTTCAGGGAGGGTCTGATGTGTATGACTCTTCCTGATCAGAGTAGGAAAGGGTCTCAAAGAGTCAGAAAGAATGTCAAATTTGTAAGGCATGGATATAAAGTAGTCAGGAATTTATTTTATTTATTTATTTATTTATTTATTTTGAGATGGAGTCTCTCTCTGTTACCCAGGTTGGAGTGCAATAGCACAATCTTAGCTCACTGCAACCTCTGCCTCCCAGGTTCAAGCAATTCTCCTGCCTCAAACTCCCAGGTAGCTGGGATTACAGGCACCCACCATCATGCCCAGCTAATTTTTGTATTTTTGTAGAGACGGGGTTTCACCATGTTGCCCAGGCTGGTATTGCTCCTGATCTCAGGTGATCCACCTGCCTCAGCCTCCCAAAGTGCTGGGATTACAGGCTTGAGCCACCGCGCCTGGCCAGGAAAAATTTTAAATACCTCATAAGGGATCTTACACATACAGAAAGAGTCTCTAATACGTGAGAAAAAGTCTCAAAAAGTCAGGAAGGACTGAAAACATGTTGGGAATAGTGACAAACAAGTCAGAAATTGTTCACTGCAAGTGTAGAGAAATAAAATTGATTTCTGTTTATTGAACTTGTATCCTGCACCCTTGCTGAATTTGTTTATTAGTTCTAATAGTTTGTTTTTTTTAAGTGGATTCCCTAGGATTTTTTACATGGAAGATCACGTCATCTGTAAAAAGAGATAGCTATACTGCTTCCTTTCCGATCTGGGTGCCTTTCATTTCTTTTCCTGGCCAAATTGCCCTAGGCAGAACCTTCAGTACAAGGTTGACTAGAAGCAGTGAGAGCAAATATACTTGTCCTGTTCCTGACCTTAGGGGAAAGGCGGCCAGTTTTTCAACATTATGTGTGAAGTTAGCTGTGGGTTTTTCATAGATGTCCTTTATCAGATTGTAGAAATTTCCTTCTATTCCTAATTTGTTGAGTGTTATTTATCATGAAAATGTTGGATTTTGACAAATGCTTTTTCTGTATCGATTTAGATGTTCCTGTGGGTTTTGTGTCTATTCTATTGATATGGTATATTACAATAACTTATTTTTAGATGTTAGACCAACTTTGCATTCCTGGAATAGATAAATCCCACTTGATCATGGTGCCTAACCCTTTTAATACATTGCTAGATTTGATTTCTTAGTGTTTTGTATTTTTATGAGATAGTCAGTCAGGTGTGGCCACAAAAGGAGACACAGGAGAAACTCAGGAGAAAACAAGGTTTATGATGCTCCCAGGTCTTAGAGACGGGAGGGATGGCAGACCACACAGGGCCGCATGGGAAAGGCACCGGAATGGCCAGAAGGCAGAAGACAGGAGTAAGGAGAAGGTTTAGGTTTATTGGGGTTTCCGCAGGAGAGGCAAGGCAGGGTAAGGTGAAGAGTTTGGTTAGTTTGAAGAATTTTGGAGGGTTTTGACCTGCAGTGGTGGTTCCTAGTTGCCTGGCACTTGATACTGGGATGATTAAGGCCGAGGAATACTGCCTCCTGGGGTGCATGAGCCAGATAGAGGAGGGATGGCGCTGGATTGGTTAGTTTGCATATCAAAGACATGCTCCTGGCTGGGGCCTTTGTTATCTTTCAGAATTGACTAGACGAGGGAAGGACAATTTCTCCTCAGCTAGAGAAGTTTTTTTAAGATGTCAAAACATCATGCTTTTAAAATTTTTTTAAATTTTAAAAATTAAAACATAATTTTAAAAAATAGACTGGGCGCAGTGGCTTATGCCTGTAATTCTAGCACTTTGGGAGGCCGAGGCGGGCGGATCACCTGAGGTTGGGAGTTCGAGACCAGCCTGACCAACATGGAGAAACCCTGTCTCTACTAAAAATACAAAAAAAATTAGCCGGGCATGGTGGCACATGCCTGTAATCCCAGCTACTCAGGAGGCTGAGGCAGGAGAATTGCTTGAACCCGGGAGGTGGAGGTTGCAGTGAGCGGAGATTGCCATTGCACTCCAGCCTGGGCGACAAAAGCAAAACTCCGTCTCAAACAAACAAACAACTATATATATATATATATATATACACACACACACACACACAATATAGTTGATAATTGGCCGATTTTGCGAGGCGTCTATATGCATAAGGGATATTGGCCTGTAGTTTTTTTTTCTCCGGATGTCTGTCTGGTTTTGCTATCAGGGTAATACTGGCCTCATAGAGAGAACTGAGTATTCCTTCCTCTTCTGTTTTTTGGAAGAGTTGCTGAATAATTGGTATTAATTCTTTAAATGTTTAAATGTTTGGTAGAATTCATCAGTGAAGCCATCTGGACCTCAGCTTTTCTTTGCAAATAGTTGTTTGATTATTAATTAATCTCTTTACTTGTTATAGGTCTATTTATATTCTTTACTTCTTTTTGAGTCCATTTTGGTAGTTTGTATCCTAGGTATTTGTCTATTTCATGTAAGTTATCTAATTTGTTGGCATACAGTTGTTCATAGTATATCTTTTTTCTTTTCTTTTTTTTTTGTTTGAGACAGGGTCTCGCTCTGTCACCCAGCCTGGCGTGCAGTGGCGAAAGCATGGTTCACTGCAGCCTTGATCTCCTGGTCTCAATCGATCCTCCTACCTCAGCCTCCAAGGTAGCTGGGACTACAGGAGCACACCACCACGCCTGGCTAATGTTTTTGTACTTCTGGTAGAGATAGGATAGTGCCATGTTGCCCAGGCTGGTCTCCAACTCCTAGGCTCAAGCGATCTGCCTGCCTGGGCTTCCCCAGATGTTGGGATTACAGGCATGAGCCACCATGCACTGGCCCATAGTATTTCTTTATAATCCTTTTTATTTCTGTAAGGTTAGTGGTAACGTCTCTTCTTTCATTTATGATTTTAGTATTATAATTTGAGTCTTGTTTCTTTATTTCTTGGTCAATGTAACTAAAAGATTGCCTTTTTTTTTTTTTTTTTGAGTTGGAGTCTTGCTTTGCCATCCAGGCAAGAGTGCAGAGGCATGATCATGGCTCACTGTAACCTTGAACTCCTGAGCTCAAGCTATCCTCTGATCCTCCTGCCTCAGCCTCCCAAGTACCTGGGACTACAGGCATGTGCCACCACGCCTGGCTACTTTTTTTATTTTTGTAGAGATGGGGTTTTACCACATTGCCTGGGCTGGTCTTGAACTCCTGGGCTCAAGTGATCCACTTGCCTCAGTCTCCCAAAGTGCTGGGATTATAGGCATGAGCCACTGCACCCGGCCTCAGTTCTTTTAAACTGAGGTTTGTTTTACGGCCTAACACAAGGTCTAATTTAAAGACTGTTTTATATGCATTTGAGAAGAATGTATATTCTGCTGTTGTTGGGTGGAATGTTCTAGAGATGTCCATTTAGTGTAGTTGGTTTATAGTGTTGGACAAGTTTTCTCTTTCCTTGTTGATCTTCTGCCAGATATACCTTTTGTCTAATTGTCCTATTCATTATTAAAAGGGGTCTACTCATTGTGGAAGACTGTGGCGACTCCTCAATGACCTAAAGACAGAAATGCCATTTGACCCAGCAATCCCATTACTGGCATATACCAAAAGGAGTATAAGTCGTTCTAGTATAAAGACACATGCACGTGTATTGCATTGCATCACTGTTCACAATAACAAAGGCATGGACTCAACCTAAATGCTCATCAATGATAGACTGGCTAAAGAAAATGTGGTGCATATATACCATGGAATACTATGCAGTCATAAAAAAGAATGAGATCATGTCCTTTGCAGGGACATGGATGGAGCTGGAGGCCATTATCCTTAGTAAACTAACACAGGAACAGAAAACCAAATACTGCATGTTCTCACTTAAAAGTGGGAGCTACATGATGAGAACACATGGATACACAGAGGGATGGAGAGTGGGAGGAGGGAGAGAATCAAGTAAAACAACTAACAGGTACTAGGCTTGATACCTGGGTGATGAAATAATCTGTACAACAAACCCCCATGACACAAGTTTACCTGTGTAACAAACCTGCACATGTACCCCTGAACTTAAAATAAAAGTAAAAACAAAAAATACATGAAGATCATTTTCTACTCAATACCAACCCAACTGGTGGCAAAGTAAAGATTTTGTAAAAAACAACCTGAAAAAAAAGGAGGGGGAGGCTATTGACATCTTTTATTGTTTTTTAATTAAATATTTATTTGTATACATTTATGGGGTGCAAGTATAATTTTGTTACATTGCTATATTGTACAGTGGTGAAGTCAGGGCTTTTAGTATGTATCACTGGAGTAATGTATATTGTACCCCTTAAGTAATTTCTCATCATCCACTCCTCCTTCCCCTCCCCCTTCCAAGTCTCCAATGTCTATTATTCCACACTCTGTTTGAATGTATACACATTATTTAGCTCCCGCTTATAAGTGAGAATGTGTGGTATTTGACTTTCTGTTTCTGAGTTGTTTCACTTAAGATAATGGCCTCTACTTCCATCCATGTTGCTGTAAAAGACATGACTTTGTGTGTGTATATATATATATGAATACTACTGGGAATTATTATATATATATAGTTATATAGGGAGTTTTATATATATGTATATCCTTTTTTGGGGTGAAGTGAGTTACTAAATGTAGCATTTATTTATAAAGAATGCATTGTGAATAGTTTCTCAATTTTCATTATCATGGAAAGATGATGATTTCAGCCCACATTCAGTTTATATTTCTAAATAATACAATTGTTAGGACTGTCTGTTCAGTACAATGGAGGACAACTTTTTCAAGGCAATTGGGATTTCTTGGTAATGCTAAATCTGTCTTGTCAGTTGAATTCCTCTGGCTTTATGTATATCACATTTTTTAATCCAGTCATCCATTGACAGACACTTAGGTTGATTCCCTATCTTTGCTATTGTGAATATTGCTGGGATAAACATACAAGTACACTTTTTTTTTTTTTTTTGAGATAGAGTCTCACTGTGTTCCCTAGGCTGGAGTGCAGTGGCACGATCTTGGCTCACTGCAGTCTCTGCCTTCTGGATTCAAGCGATTCTCTTGTCTCAGCCTCCCGAGTAGCTGGGATTACAGGCACCACCACTATGCCTGGCTAATTTTTATAATTTTAGTAGAGATGGGGTTTCACCATGTTGGCCAGGCTGGTCTCGAACTCCTGACCTCAGGTGATCCACCTGTCTTGGCCTCCTAAAGTGCTGGGATTATAGGTGTGAGCCACGACACCCAGCCTATTCTGACTTATTTGAGAATCTTCCTGATGTATATAGAAGTTATTTTAGACTCTTCCTGACCTGTTTGAGAACCTTCATGATGTGTTTGAGATGGTTCCTGATATATTTGAGACCCTTCATTGTTCTTCTAAAAACTTTTTGAGAAGTTGAGACCTTTCCTCTCATGTTGGAGGCTCTCTGACATATTCAAAAACCTTCCTTTTGTATTTAAATCTCTTCCTGACATGTTTGACATCCTTCATGACTTGTTTGAGACTCTAACTGGTATATTAGGTCTCTTTTCTGACATGTTCAAGACCTATCCAAAGGTATTTGTATCTCTTTCTCTCCATTTGAGACAATTACTGACATATTTAAAGCTCTTGCTGACTACTTTGAGCCCTTCTAGACTAGTCTGAGAGGACTGCTGCTGGAATAGAGATCCTTCCTCTCTCTTCGAGATAAGACCCTCAGAAGACTCAGACACTCCCTAACATGTTTAGACTCCTCCTGGTGTGTTTGAGACCCTCCTTGTCATATTTGAGAAGTTTATGACATATATAAGACTGTTTTAAACCTGTCTGAGGCTTCTTTGAGATTCTTTGTGACATGTTAGAGACATTTTTCGATGCTTGAGATGCTTCCCAACTCATTTACGTCCCTTGCTGAAACGTTAAAACCTTTCTGTATGTATATGAGACCATGTATTAGTCTGTTCTCATGCTGCTAACAAAGACGTACCCGAGACTGGGTAATTTATAAAGGAAAGAAGTTTAATGGACTCACAGTTGCACATGGCTGGGGAGGCCTCACAATCATGGCGGAAGGCAAAGGAGGAGCAAAGTCACATCTTGCATGGTGGCAGGCAAGCAAGAGCAAGCATGTGCAGGGGAACTCCCCTTTATAAAACCATCAGACCTTGTGAGACTTATTCACTATCACGAGAACAGCACAGGAAAGACCCGTCCTCATGATTCAATTACTTCCCACCGGGTCCCTCCCACAGGACATGGGAATTATGGGAGCTACAATTTGAGTTTTGGATGCGGACACAGACAAACTATATCAGACCATTACTGACCCTTATTGACAGATGTAATGCTTTTCCTGACTACTGTGAGATCCTTCCATTCTGGTTTGAGAGAATTTGTATTAGACTCCAGACTCTTCCTCTCTCTTAGGAACACTTCCTGTCATATTTGAGACTCTTTCTAGTGTATTTGAGACTTCCTGATGATTTTGAGGCCCTCCTCTGATGTTTTTGAAGCCTTTTCTGACCTGCATGACTTCTTGACATATTTGAGAGCCTTCCTGACACCTATGTGACCATTCCTGAAGTATTTGAGACATTTTTTCTCTGTTTTGAGAAGCATCCTGACTTGTTGGAGATACTTCTTGACATGTTGGAGATACTTCTTGACATTCCTAATTCGTTTGAGACTTGTCCTACGTTTGAGACTGTTCCTGACATGTTTGCTACTCTTTCTGATGTCTTTGAGAATTTTCTTGATGTCTTTGAGACATTTCCTGACTGTTTGAGACCATTATGACATATTGAGACTCTGTTTGTCTTTAGGTAATCATTCTTGATGGTTTGAGAACCTTCCTTTTCTTTTTCTTTCTTTCTTTTCTTTTCTTTTTTTTTTTTTTTTGAGACAGAGTCTCACTCTGTAGCCCAGGCTGGACTGTAGTGGCGTGATCTGGGCTCACTGCAACCTCCGCCTCACGGGTTGAAGTGATTCTCCTGCCTCAACCTCCTGAGTAGCTGGGATTACAGGCGTCTGCCACCTCACCAGCTAATTTTTGTATTTTTAGTAGAGACGGGGTTTCACCATGTCGGCCAGGCTGGTCTTGAACTCCTGACCTCAGGTGATCCACCTGCCTTGGCCTCCCAAAGTGCTGGGATTACAGGCATGAGCCATGGCGCCTAGCCTCCTTCCTTTTCTATTTGAAATTCTTCCTGACATATTCGAGACTCTTCATAACATTTTTGAAATTCTTACTGACATACATGAGATCTTTTCTAACTGGCTTGAGACCCTTCCCAAATTATTTGAGAAACTCCCTGGCAAGGTTGAGACTCATTCAGTGAATTTGAGACTTTTTCTTCAGTTTGGTAAACCTTACTGACTTATTTACGGCTCGTCCCTACTACCTTGAGAACATTCTTGACTTGTTTGAGTTGCTTCCCGATGTATTTCTCAAATCCATAAGTCCTCCCTGTTCTGGACAGTTCCTGAGAAGTTTGAGACCCTCCCTGTCATGTTCAAGAACCTTTCTCGCATATTTGAGAACCCTCCTGATGTATTTAAATCCCTTCCTGACATGTCTTAGAGCATCCATGACTTCTTTCTTTCTTTCTTTCTTTTTTTTTTTTTGAGACGGAGTCTCACTCTGCTGCTCAGGCTGGAGTGTGCAGTGGCATGATCTGGGCTCACTGCAACCTCCGTCTCTCCCTGGTTCAAGGGATTCTTTTGCTTCAGCCTCCTGAGTAGCTGAGATTACAGGCACCCACCACCCGGCTAATTTTTTATATTTTTGGTGGAGATGGGGCTTCGCCATGTTGGCCAGGCTGGTCTCGAACTCCTGACCTCAAGTGAGCTGCCCGCCTTGGCCTCCCAAAGTGCTGGGATTACAGGCAGGAGCCACCGTGCCTGGCCAAGCATCCATGACTTCTCTGTGACTTTCTACCCTGTTAGGAATCGTCTCTGACTTGTTCAAGACCCTTTCCAACTTACTTGAAATCTCTCCTGACAAGTTTGAGAGCATTCCTGAGGTATTTCGGTCTTTTTCTTTCTTTTGGCACCCTTTATTTGCATACTTAACACTCCTCCTGACTACTTTGAGGCCTTTGAGACTTGTTTGAGAAGATTTCTGATGCATGTGAGACCCTTCCTCTCTCTTTGCAATACCTCCTGATATGTTTGCCACTCTTCCCGACGTATTTGCGATTCTTCCTGATGTTTTTTTGCAACCCCTCCTGACAGTTGGAGATCATTTCTGACATGCTGACTCTCTAGGTTGTATCAGGGACACTCCATTTCTTTTTAAGACTCTTCCTGACTTATTTGTAACTCTTCCTTACTACTGAGAAACCTCCAGACCTGGAGGTCTGTTTGTAATGCTTCCTCATGTATATGAAACTCTTCCTCTCTGTTCTGGATATTTCCTGACAAGCTTGAGTCCTTTTCTGTCATATTTGAGACTGTTTTTGATGTGTTTGGGACCTCTTTAATGTGTTAGAGAACCTTTGGCAACATTTTTGTTTGTTTGTTTGTTTTAAGACTGAGTCTTGCTGTATCTCCCAGGCTGGAGTGTAGTTGGTGTGATCTCGGCTCACTGCAGCCTCTGCCTCCTGAGTTCAAGTGATTCTCCTGCCTCAGCCTCCCGAGTAGCTGGGATTACAGGCATGTGCCACCACGCCTGGGTAATTTTTGTATTTTCAGTAGAGTCGGGGTTTCACCATGTCGGCCAGGCTGGTCTCAAACTCCTGATCTCAAGTGATCTGGCCACCTTGGCCTCCCAAAGTTCTGGGATGACAGGTGTGAGCCACTGTGCCCAGCCTGAGATCATTTCTGACATGCTGACACTCTAGGTTGTATCAGGGACACTCTATTTCTGTTTAAGACTCTTCCTGACTCATTTGTAACTCTTCCTTACTACTTTGAGAAACCTCCAGACCTGGAGGTCTGTTTGTAATGCTTCCTCATGTATATGAAACTCTTCCTCTCTGTTCTGGATATTTCCTGACAAGCTTGAGTCCTTTTCTGCCATATTCCAGACTGCTTTTGATGTGTTTGAGACCTCTTCAATGTGTTAGAGAACCTTTGAGACATTTTTGTTTGTTCGTTTGTTTGGAGACAATCTCGCTTCATTGCCAAGCCTGGAGTGCAGTGGCGCCATCTCGGGTCACTGCAATCTCCGCTTCCCTGGTCCAAGTGATTTTCAAGCCTCAGCCTCCCAAGTAGCTGGAATTACAGGCGCTTGCCACCATGCTTGGCTAATTTTTGTATTTTTAGTAGAGATAGGGTTTCACCATGTTGGCCAGGCTGGTCTTGAACTCTTGACCTCAAATGATTCGCCTGCCTTGGCCTCCCAAAATGCTGGGATTACAGGTGTGAGCCACTATGCCCGGCTGTGATATTTTTAAATTTTGAGACAGGGTCTTGCACTGTTGCCCAGGCTGGAGTGCAGTGGCACAGTCATAGCTCACTATAGCCTCAACCTCCCAGGCTCAGGTAATCCTCCTGCCTCAGCCTTCCAAGTAGCTGGGACTACAAGCAAGTGCCACCCTGCCTGGCTAATTTTTAAATTTTTTGTAGACACAGGATCTTGCCATGTTGTCCAGGCTGGTCTAGAACTCCTGGCCTCAAGTGATCTGCCCACCTGAGCCTCCCAAAGTGCAGGGATTACAGGCATGAGCCACCCCACCTGGCTGTGACATATTTAACCCTCTTTCTGATAGGTTTCATGAAGGCTCTGTCAGAGCCTTCATGACTTTTTGAGACTTATCCTAATATATTAGAGATCTTTTCTGACTTCCTTGAGACCCTTTCCTGCATGTTTGCACCCCTTGCTGACAAATTTATTTATTTATTTATTTACTTTTTGGAGACAGGGTCTCAGGCTGGAGTGCACTGGTGCAATCTTGGCTCACTGTAACCTCTGCCTCCCAGGTTCAAGTGATCCTCATACCTCAGCCTCCTGAGTAGCTAGGACTACAGGTGTGCGCCACCATGCCTGGCTAATTTTTTTTTTTTTTTGAGGCAGAGTCTCACTCTGTAGCCCAGGCTGGAGTGCAGTGGCACCATCTCGGCTCACTGCAAGCTCCGCCTCCCGGATTCATGCTATTCTCCTGCCTCAGCCTCCCGAGTAGCTAGGACTACAGGCAACTGCCACCACACCCGGCTAATTTTTTTTGTATTTTTAGTAGAGACAGGGTTTCACTGTGTTAGCCAGGGTGGTCTCAATCTCCTGACCTCGTGATCCACCCACCTCGGCCTCCCAAAGTGCTGGGATTACAGGCGTGAGCCACTGCGCCTGGCCGCCTGGCTAATTTTTGTACTTTTAGTAGAGACAGGGTTTCACCATATTGGCCAGGCTGGTCTTGAACTCTTGATCTTAAGTTATCTGCCTGCCTCGGCCTCCCAAAGTGCTGGGATTACAGGTGTGAGCCACCACACCTAGCCCCTTGCTGACAAATTTGAAAGCTCTTCCTTACTACTTCGAGAAAACTTCCAGTCTGACTTGAGAGAATTCATAATGCATTACAGACCCTTCTCTCTTTTGATACTCTCTGTAATGTTTGAAACACATTCTCACATAATGAGACTCTTCCTGATGATGTGGAGGCCCTCCCTGAAGGATGTTCCAAACCCTTTCTGACTGGCATGAGACTCTTGATTGTTTGAGACCCTCCCTGACATGTTTGAAACCTGTACTTAATTGTTTGAGATTCTTCCTGACAAGCTTGAGACTTCTTGATATATTTGTGACCTCCCCTGATATTTGAGACTGTTCCTCTTTGTTCCAGACTCTTACTGACCTATTTGAAACTCTTCCTGACTACTTTGAAACTGTTCCTGATTTGTTTGAGATCATTTGTGAGGACTTCAGACATTTTCTCTCTATTTATGACCCTTTCTGACATGTTCGAGACTCTTCTTGACAGCTTTGAGACTCCTGCTAATGCATTTGAGACTCTTCCTAATTTTGCCTATCTATTTAGAACCATTAGAGACATACTTTAAACTCTGCCTGACAAATGTGAGACCTTTCCTTCCCAATTTCAGACTCTTACCTTGCTTGAGTCTTCTATTGCCGTGTTAGATACATATCCGAACTATTTGAGACTCTTCTTGTGTGAGTAAGATGACTCCTGATATATTTGAGACTCTTCCTGACATTGCTAACTTTCCTAACTATTCGAGACCCTTTCTGTTATTTTTTGAGACCCTTCTTAACAGGTTTATGAGCTGAGCTTTACTGATTGATTGATTGATACTCTTGCTTTAATTTTGAGACCCTTTTGTGGCATATTTAAGATGTTCATCTCAGGTACTGACATTTTGAAATCTTCCTGACTACATTGAGACCATTACCAAGTTGTTTGATACTATTTGTAATGTATTTGAGACACTGCCTCTCTCTTTGAGAGTATTTATGACATGTGTGAGATACTTCCTGATGTGTTTGAATCCTTCCTGTATGATCGAGATCCTTCTTGTTTTATCTATGACCTGTCCTGAGGTGATGAAAACTCTTCCTTACTACATGACCCAACAATTCTACTCCTAGATGGACTTTCCCAAGAGAAATGAAAACTTATGTTCACACAAAAACTTGTTTTCAAATGTTCACTGCAGCAGTATTAATAATAGGCAAAAAGTGGAAACCACCCAAATGTCCATCAGCTGATAAATGGGTAAATAAAATGTGGTATATCCATACAATGGAATATTATTCAGCCATAAAAAGGAATTAAGTACTAATACATGATACTATCTAGATGGATCTTGAAAACATTATACTAAGAAAAGAGAGCCAGAGAAAAAAGGCCACATATTGTATGATTCCATTTATATGGAATATCCAGAATAGGCAGATCCATAGAGACAAAAAGTATTAATAGATTAGTTGTTGCCACTGGGTGGCAGTAGGGAGGAATGGGCAATGACTGCTAAGGGGTATGGGGGTTTCTTTCTAGGATGATGAAAATATTCTGGAATTAGATAGTGGTGAAGGTTGCACAACCTCGTGTATATTCAAGAAACCACCAAATTGTACACGTAAAAGTGGTAATTTGTACTATATGTGAGTTATATATTAATAAAAATTTTATTGGCGTGGATGCGGTGAAAAGGGAACATTTCTACACTGCTGGTGGGAATGTAAACTAGTATAACCCCTATGAAAAACAGTGTGGAGATTCCTCAAGGAAATAAAAGTAGAACTACCATTTGATCCTGCAATTCCCCTACTGGGTTATCTACTCAGAGGAAAAGAAGTAATTATATGAAAAAGATACTTACACATGCATGTTTATAGCAGCACAATTCACAATTGCAAAAATATGGAGCCAGCCCAGATGCCCATCAATCAATGAGTGGATAAACAAACTGTGGTATAGATATATACGATGGAATACTGCTCAGTCATAAAAAGGAATGAATTAATGGCATTCACAGCAACCTGGGTGGGATTAGAGACTATTATTTTAAGTGAACTAACTCAGGAATGGAAACACAAGCATTGTTTCTCACTCATAAGTGGGAGCTAAGCTATGAGGATGCAAAGGCATAAGAATGATACAATGAACTTCGGGGACTCAGGAGAAAGGGTGTGAAGGGGGTGAGGAATAAAAGACTGCAAACTGGGTCCAGTGTACACTGCTTGGGTGATGGGTGTACCAAAATCTCACAAATCACCACTAAAGAACTTAGTCACGTAACCAAATACCACCTGTTCTCCAAAAACCTATGGAAATTAAAAAAAATTTTATTACAAAAAAACCTTCCTGATAACTTTCAACTTTGAGATACTTCCTGACATATTTAAGACCTATCGACTTTTTAAGACCTTTAGGGCTGGGCACGGTGGCTCACGCCTGTAATCCCAGCACTTTGGGAGGCCGAGGCGGGTGGATCCCAAGGTCAGGAGATCGAGACCATGGTGAAACCCCGTCTCTACTAAAAATAGAAAAAATTAGCCGGGCGCAGTGGCGGGCGCCTGTAGTCCCAGCTACTCGGGAGGCTGAGGCAGGAGAATGGCGTGAACTCGGGAGGCGGAGCTTGCAGTGAGCCGAGATTGCGCCACTGCACTCCAGCCTGGGCGACAGAGGAGACTCCGTCTCAAAAAAAAAAAAATAAGACCTTTAGGAACATGTCTGAGACCTTGTGTATTAAATTATATTCTCTACTACCCCAGATACGCCTAGACCATTTTGAGAACATCTTGTCATCTTTGCAACCCTCCTGACTCTTTTAATCTGTTTGAGGAGCTTACTGACAAATTTAAAATTCTAAGTATCCTGATATCCTTCTTGACTAGTTTGAGATGCTTCCTGATATATGAGTTTCTTTCTGCCTTCTTGAGACATTGCTGACATATTTGAGACCCAACATATTTGAAGCCCTTGCTGACTCTGAGACCATTCCTGACATGCTTAAGACCTTTCCTGACTTGCTGAGACCCTTTCTTCAAGCAGTTGAAACTCTTTGTGAGGTATTTCTGACTCCTCTGAATGTCTTTGAGACTGTTCCTGACTTGTCTGTCACATTCCTGAAGTATTCTAGAGTCCTCCTCTGTGTTTAAGACCCTTCTTGGCCCATTTAAAATTCTGCCTGACAAATGTTAAGCCTGTCCTGACATGTTTGAGACACTTCCTGAGTGGTTCGAGACTGTTCCTGACAGATCAGAGGCCTTTCTTGTCTGTTTGAGACCCTTCCTGAGATCATTAAAACTCTTTTTGGAAGTTCTTCTGGAACGGCATCATGAGGAGCTTTGCACACCTGCTTCCCCTCAAAACTGTGAAATTTATTTTTAAAACCACCATTTAAAGTATCTGGAAATGGTCCTAAGAGCATAGCGCAAATAAAGAAACATTCATTTGAGAAAATCTACTAAAACTCGGTAAGAACAGTGACAGTCTAATGGCGTTTGACCCACAAGCTGCTCCCTCCCTCCCCTTCCTAGCTTAGCATGATGGACACTCTATTCTAGGCGGGTGCAGCCAAGGACTCAGGCCTCCCTCTCCCCCAGTCTCCCAATAACAGTCTACTATATGTTCCCAGAAGGGGCAGAACTTCAGCATTTATTATGCCATCCCCTGGGTACCTATTGCAGAGGTGTTCCAGGTGAGTGAGGCTGAGAGACAAAGGCTCCGTTCTTTCACACAGCCCCATTCCTTGAGTGCAGGCTCTACCTCAGGTGTGCTGCATTGAGAATGCTGGGGCCCTGATCACTCTTACCTCAGCTTGTTAGTATGACAGAGGTTCCATGCAAGAAGAGGCAGGTGAAAAAGAACAGAAGCTACCCCCTCCACCCCCACTCCATCCCCACTCAGTGCCCAGCTCCTAAAGCAGAGGCGTCACTCAGAGAGAAGTGTACCACTCTCCATTCTTCAAGCTCTGGAGCCACAGCTCCAAAATTTTGCCCAGAGGTGTTACAGGAAAGGGGTCCCGGTCCAGACCCCCAGAGAGGGTTCTTGGATCTCATACAAGAAAGAATTCAGGGCGAGTCCATATGGTAAAGTGAAAGCAAGTTTATTAAGAAAGTAAAGGAATAAAAGAATGGCTACTCCATAGACAGAACAGCCCGAGAGCTGCTGGTTGCCCATTTTTATGGTTATTTCTTGATGATATGCTAAACAATGGGTGGATTATTCATGCCTCCACTTTTTAGACCATATATGGTAACTTCCTGACATTGCCATGGCATTTGTAAACTGTCATGGTGCTGGTGGGAGTGCAGCAGTGAGGACGACCAGAGGTCACTGTTGTCACCATCTTGGTTTTGGTGGGTTTTAGCTGGCTTCTTTACTGCAACCTGTTTTATCAGCAAGTTCTTTATGACCTGACCTTTTGCTGATCTCCTACCTCATCCTGTGATTTAGAATGTCTTAGCTGTCTGGGAATGCAGCCCAGTAGGTCTCAGCCTCATTTTACCCAGCTCCCACTCAAGATAGAGTTGCTCTGGTTCACATGCCTCTGACAGAGGGACAGGCATGCCATAAAACAGAGGGTTCTGAAGCTCTTCCCAAAGGAACTACCTTTATTTGAAACATAGTGTGGGGACGTTAAAGGCTAAGGAAGCTCTCAAAAACAATGGAGGTTTTAGTGGAATGCGATTAAGAGGAGACTGATAAGGCCAGGTGCAGTGGCTCATGTCTATAATCCCAGCACTTTGGGAGGCGAAGGTGGGAGGATTGCTTGAGCTCAGAAGTTCAAAACCAGCCTGGGCAACATGGTGAAATCCTGTTTCTACAAAAAATACAAAAATTAGCCGGGCATGGTGGTGTACACCTACTGCCTCAGCTACTCAGGAGGCTGAAGTGGGAGGACTGCTTAAGCCCAGGAGGCAGAAGTTGCAGTGAGCTGAGATTGTGCCACTGCACTCCAGCTTGGAACACATTGTGAGACTCTGTCTCTAAATAAATACATTGATTAAATAAATGAAATAAATAAACCATAGGCCACCTAGTTTACCAGAGAGAACCAGGGTAAGTGACAGCTAAAAGTATGCCTACTAGAGTCAGAACAAACTTCAAACACTGACCTCAAAAACTATCATTGCAAAGGAGCCTGAATTTAACGGGATCAGTCTGTGGAACAATTTATACCCCACGGCATTGTTGAAAAGAATAGAGCAATCAGCCAGTAATTAGTGGAGTTTAACAGCTGAGTGTGATCAGGGACAGCATAAAGAGAGCCCTACTAAAACCACTTTCATCCCAGGGTGACTGCTTATGCCCAAGACTTTGCTCTCTGAAGAATGACATCAGAGACTTCATGTTGCAGAGGAAATGGACTTCACTAAAATAATCCAGTCAGTCACTAAGCAAATAAACAAGCAAATGACAGTAACAAGCCCTGGGGCAAGGGGACTAGTACCTAGTATTGCTATGATATATAAAATGTCCAGTTTTCAACAAAGAAAATTATAAGACATACAAAGAAACAGAAAAATGTGATTCATACACCAGAAAAAAAAAGGAAACAAGCTGTCTGTGAGAACAACCAGATGTAAGGTTTAATGGGAAAAAACTACATGGTAGCCATTACAAATATAGTCAAAGAGTTAAAAGAAATCATGCTTAAAGAAGAAAAGGAAGGTATGATGACAGTGTCCCATCAAATAAGAAATATCAGTAAAGAAATAGAAGTTATGAAAAAGAACAAAATGGAAATTCCATAGTTGAAAACTACAGTTGAAATGAAAAATTTACTAGAGGAGCTCAGTAGATTTGAACTGAGAGAAGAAATAATCAGTTAACTTGAAGATGGATCAACGGAGATTATGCAGTCTGAAGAACAAAGAGAAAACAGAATGAAGAAAAACAGAGCCTCAGAAATGTGGTCCACCATTAAGCACATTGAGCCAATATAATGGGAATATAAAAAGGAGAGGAGAGAGATAAAAGAGCAGAAAAAATATTCCAAAAAGTAATGGCTGAAAAATTCCTAAATTTGATGAAAACCATATAGGAAACTCAGTGAATTCCAAATAGGATGAATGCAAAGTGATTCACAAACAGATACATCACAGCAAGAATGCTGAAAACCAAAGACAAGAAGAAAATCTTGAAAGTGGCAGGTAATGGCTGGGCATGGTGGTTCACGCCTGTAATCCCAGCACTTTGGGAAGCTGTGGCAGGAAAATCATTTGAGGTTAGGAGTTCGAGACTAGCCTGACCAAAGTGGTGAAACCCTGTCTCTACTACAAATACAAAAAAATTTAGCTGGGGCTGGGTGCGGTGGCTCACGCCTGTAATCCCAGCACTTTGGGAGGCCAACGTGGGTGGATCACGAGGTCAGGAGATCGAGACCATCCTGGCCAACATGGTGAAACCCCTTCTCTACTAAAAATACAAAAATTAGCTGGGCGTGATGGTGGGTGCCTGTAATCCCAGCTACTCGGGAGGCTGAGCCAGGAGAATGGCTTGAACCCGGGAGGTGGAGGTTGCAGTGAGCCAAGATCGCGCCACTGCACGCCAGCCTGGTGACAGAGCAAGACTCTGTCCAGAAAAAAAAAAAAAAAAAAAATTAGCCGGGCATGGTGGTGCATGCCTGTAGTCCTGGCTACTCAAGAGGCTGAGGCAGGAGAATTGCTTGAACCTGGGAGGCGGAGGTTGCAGTGAGCCAAGATCACGCCACTGCACTCCAGCCTGGGTGACAGAGCAAGACTCAGTCTCAAAAAAAAAAAATTGCTGGGCACAATGGCTCCTGCTTGTAATCCTAAGACTTTGGGAGGCTTAGGTGAGAGGATTCTTTGAAGCCAGGAGTTTGAGACAAGCCTGGGCAACATAGGGAGACCTCGTCTCTACAAAAAATTTTTAAAATTTGCAGAGCGTGATGGTGCATGCCTGTAGTCCCAGCTACTCGGGAGGCTGAGATGGGAGGATGGCTTGAGTATAGAAGGTAGGCTGTAGTGAGCTTTGATCATGCCACTGCACTCCAGCCTTAGCAACAGAACAAGACCCCATCTCAAAAAAGAAAAAAAAAAAAAGACAAAAAATAGACACTGGCAAGAATGTGGAGAAAAGGGAACAGCTACCATGTTGGTGGGAATGTAAATTAGTACATCCTCTATGGAAAGCAGTATAGTGATTTCTCAAGAACTAAAAATAGAATTATCTATGATCCAGAAGTTCTTTGGGTGTCTAAAGCAAAATAAATTGTTATATCTAAAAGATATGTGGGCCAGGTGCGGTGGCTCATGCCTGTAATCCCAGCACTTTGGGAGGCCGAGGTGGGTCCATCACCTGAGGTAGGGAGTTTGAGACCAGCCTGGCCAACATAGTGAAACCCCTTCTCTACTAAAAATATAAAAATTAGTTAGGCATGCTGGTGTATGCCTGTAATCCCAGCTACTTGGGAGTCTGAGGCAAGAGAATCACTTGAACCCGGGGAGGCGGAGGTTGCAGTGAGCCGAGATCACACCACTGCACTCTAGCCTTGGGAACAGAGTGAGACTCTGTTTAAAAAAAAAAAAAGTCAAAATGAGTATTTGACAGTAAGTGACATGAGAGAAAGTGTCTAAAACTTCTCAGGAACTGTCTAGAACATAAAGGAAAGTTCTCAAACACATCAGGAAACATCTCAAACAAGTCAGGGGTTTCTCAAAGTAGTAAGTTTGAGGTGTAAATAATTCTGTATGGTGTCTCAGAAAGATGGAGGGGTCTTGAATACATCTGAGAGAGTCTCAAACATGTCAGGGTCTCAAGAAAGTCAGGAAGGGACTCAAAAAAGCCAGAAAAGGTCTCATGAAGCAGGAGAATAGGATCTGGAGGCAGGGAACCTAAGGCCGATTTATGCTGACTTCCTAGAGCTAAATTGAAAGGAGAATCCCAACTTTCCACACCTAAGTAACCAAAAGACCAGAGGCTACTCCCTTTGCAAACCCCCCCTTTTCTGCATGGCAGATGGAAAATTGAAAGTACCTCTGATTGGTTGCTTTCTGCAACCAATCAGATGGATTGTGGGCCAAGTCTTTGTTTGCATAGGAAATTTGAAAACAAATTGTAACTTCACTTTAGCCTCAGATTGGTTGCTTTCCGCAGTATATGAATGTAGCTAGGAAGAGTTTTAAAGACTTCAGTAAAGGTCTTAAAGTCAGGAAGACTCTCAGATCCCTCAAGAATGGTCTCAGATATGTCAGAAGGATTTCAGATAGCTCAGGAAGAGTTTCAAACAAGTCAGAAAAGTTTTCAAATGTATCAGGAAGAATCTTGAGCAAGTAGGGAAGGGTCTCACATTTGTCAGGATGTATCTCAAAGTCAACAGGAAGAGTCTTAAACATTCAGCAAAGGTCTCAAATACATCAGGGAGCATCTCAAAAGAATGAAGAAGGGATCTTGACTCACTGCAGCTTCTGCCTCCCAGGTTCAAGCAATCCTCCCAACTCAGCCTCCCGAGTAGCTGGGACCACAGGCATGTTCCACCACGCCCAGCTAATTTTTGTATGTTTAGTAGAGATGGGGTTTTGTCATGTTGCCCAGACTGGTCTCGAACTCCTGAGCTCAAGCTATCCTTTCGCCTCGGCCTCCCAGAGTGTTAGGATTATAGGCGTGAGCCACCACACTCAGCCCAGAAGGCCTTTTAGATATGTCAGTAAGTGATATGGTTTGGCTGTGTCCCACCCAAATCTCATCATGAATTGTAGTTCTCATAATCCCCATGTTTCATGGGAGGGACCCAGTGGGAGATAATTGAATCAAAGGGATGGTTACTTCCATGCTCTTCTCATGATAGTGAGTTTTCGTGAGCTCTGATGGTTTTATAAGGGGCTTTTCCCCTACTTTGCTCAGCACTTGTCCTTGCTGCCACCATGTGAAGAAGGATGTGTTTGCTTCCCCTTCTGCCAAGATTGTAAGTTTCCTGAGGCTTCCCCAGCTATGCGGAACTGTGAGTCGATTAAACCTCTTTCCTTTATAAATTACCCAGTCTCGGGTATGTATTCTTTATTAGCAGCATGAGAATGGACTAATAGAGTAAGGCTCTGAAAGAGTCTCAGATACTTCAGGTATGGTCTCAAACGAGTCAGAAAAAGTGTCAAAGTCATCAGTACAAGTTTCAAATATATCAGGAAGGGTCTCAATAATACAGGAGGAGGCTGGGCCCAGTGGCTCACGCCTGTAATCCCAGCACTTTGGGAGGCTGAGGTGGGTAAATCCCTTGAGCCCAGGAGTTTGAGGCCAGCCTGGGCAACATGACAAAATCCCATCTCTACCGAAAATTAGCCTGGCGTGATGGCACATGCCTGTAGTCCCAGCTACTTGGGAGGCTGAGGTGCGAGGATCACTTGAGCCCAGGAGGCCAAGATTGCAGTAAGCTGTGATCACGCCACTGCTCTCCAGCCTGGGTGACAGAGCAAGACCCTGTCTCAAATAATAATAATACAGGAAGAGTCTCAGATTCATCAGAAAGGGTTTTAAACATATAGTGAGGGATTAACTGTATCAGTCAATATTTCTAACACCCTAAGAAGTGTCTCAAACATGTCATGAAGTGAATCAAACAATCACAAATGGTCTCAACCAAGGCAGGAAGGGGTCAGATATGTTAGGAAGTGTCTCAAACTAGCCAGACATTGTCTCAAACATGGCAGGAAGGATATCATAGTCGTCAGTTAGTTTTTGTTATCTCAGGAAGGGTCTTTGTCAGGAAGAGTCTCACCGAGTCAAGAAGGGTCTCAAATACTTTTGGAAGGGTCACAGAGAGGAAGAGTCTCAAGTAGTCAACAAGTTCTCTAACATGTCAGAATCGTCTTCTGCAAGTCATGAGGGGTTTGAAACCTGACTGGAGAGTCTTAAGTACATTGGGACATTTCACAAATAGATCAAGCAGGGTCTCAAACAACCTAGGAAAGGTCTCAAACATGTCAAGAAGTTTCTCACACAGTTAGCAAGACTGTAGAAAAAGTCATGAAGGGTCTTAAACATGTCAGGAAGGATCTGAAATATGTCAGGTGTGGTCTCAAACATGTCAGGAATCATCACAGACAAATTAGGAAGTGGCTAACGTAGTCCAGAAGAGTTTTATTTTCTATTTTTTTGAGACAGAGTCTTGCTCTGTTGCCCAGGTTGGAGTGCAGTGGCATGATTATGGCTCACTGCAGTCTTGACTTCTTGGGCTCAAGTGATCCTCTCATCTCACCCTCCCAAGTGGCTTGGACTTACAGACACATGTCACTATGCCTGGCTAACATTTTATTTTATTTTTTGTGGGTCTCACTATGTTGCCAGGCTGGTCTCAAACTCCTGGCGTCAAGCAATCCTCTTGCCTTGGCCTTCCAAAGTGCTGGGGTGTCAGCCACTGCATCTGGTTCAGAAGAATTTTAAATATGTAAGCGTGTCAAACACATGGAAATAGTCTCAAGACACCAGGAATGGTCTTAAACATGCCAAGAAAGGTCTCAAACAAGTCTGGAAGAGTCTCAAACAAGTCAGGATGTGTCTCCAAGTTGTCCGACAGAATTGGAAATATGTCTGGAAGGATCTCAGGCAGAACAAATCTCAAAAATATTGGGAACTGTCTCAAATGTCAGGCATCATTGCAAACAAATCATTGGGAACTGTCTCAGGAAGTGTGTCAAAGTCCTCAGGACTAGTCTCAAATACATCAGGAAGGATCTCAAACATGTCCGGAAGGGTTCCAAACAAGGCAGGAAGAGGCACAAATAGGTCAGGAAGAGTCTTAAATAATTAGGAAGTCTCAAACCAGTCAGGAAATGTCTCAAATATATCAGGAAGTATCTCAATCAAGTCAGAAACTGTCTCAAATATGTCAGGAAGAGTCTCATATGAAAGATGGGTCTGAAGTAAGTTAGGAATGGGCTCAAACGTGTCAGAAAGGGTCTTAAATAAGTTAGGAAGAGTCCCTTCCACATCAGAAAGTGTATCTAATTCACCAGAAGGGGTCTGAAACAAGTCAGAAAGGGCTCAAGTAAGTCAGAGTCTCAAACAAGTCTGAAATCTTCTCAAGTATATGAGTAAGGGTCTTAACTTAGACAAGGACAATTCATTTCTAAGGAAATGTTTTCAACTATTCCTTTCATCACCACGATGATCCTGGACCTCTAAAGGCTGTATGCCCTATGCACTCAGAAGTTCAGAAAGAGCTAGAAATATGTGTCCATTCCTTCTGCCCTCTTCCTCCCTCCCCTCGTCCGCCATGGTATTTGCTTTGTGGCCAAGTGAATAGAATGCCTAGCTCTTCTGACATAACTTTCAGGTCACGGTCTAAGACCCGGTGTTTATTTCCTTCTCTGTGCATTTATATCACACCTGTTAGCTGAGATCTTCTCAACAGCAAAATTAATCCAAGGTTAGAAGCACCGAAGGCTTTTTTAAAAAGGCTTTTAAAAATATAACCTGTATTAAAATTAACAGCATTTGAGAATTCTACAGAAATAAATTCAGTGAACAAAACCTGATTGCCATCATGTTTGTTTTTTTTAAATAGAAAACCAAAAAAAGGTCTTGTTGTGTGGAAATTAAACTGTGGCATGCCTGTGATTAGCAGTGTGCATCCTCTTTCAGTGGAAAATAAACACAGTGTTCAGCATGGCTGGTTCTGTACTTCCTTGTTTATAGAGGTGTCTGGGTGTCTTTATCAATAATTTGTTTACTATAAATGCTGTAATTAGACATTGCCCAAGCTTGCCACTAACTGCATTTTTTAGCTCTAGGAAATGTTTCTGACCCAAAATAGAGGACTTCGTGTTTGTATAATGTACATTAAAAAAACAAAAAACAACAAAAAAAAACTCCTCTTGGACTGTGGTTTTAGATAATGTCAGAGAAAATGTGAGAGTCAGCAATTGTTGGTTAAAGAGTTAGAGAAGGAAATATTTGGAAAGCCCCTGTGCCTTAAAAGTAAAGAATTAAGGAAATAATACTTTGGAAGAGAACGCTAACAGTTCCTCAAGTCTCAAGAATTATTGCATGTGAGAACAGTATTGAATTACAAGTTTTCAAATTAATAACCACAATAATTAAAAATAGATGACCTAATTTGATCTCATAAATTACTTTTGAGAACCACTGACTTATGCCAAGGTGTTTCTGCAGTGAAGACTTAGTCCTGCCCTGGTTTTTTCTCCCATCCAGCCTCAGGGGTGGGAAAGCTAGTGACTATTCCCAATCCCTCTGCCCCCAGGCCCTGGCTTAGTCAGCTGAGCAGCAGGAAGAATATCAGCAGGAAAAATGGTGTTTAGCAAGCACCTTCCAGAAACATATATTGAGTAGTTTTTTGGTGTGTTTCTTTGAAATCAATATCTTTATCTATGGATCAAGTACTAGGGAAAAACGAATACACTATGTAGTGGATTAAAGATGGCTACAGATTCTTTGTCCCTCTCCCCGTCAGGAGGTGGAGTTTATTTCTCTCCCCATTGTATCTGGGCAGGTCTCGTGACTCTTCAACCAATAGAATGTGGCAGAAATGACACTGTGCTGGTCCAGGTGCTGAGGACTGGCAGCTTCCACTTCCTCACTTTTGGCGCATTTGTTCTTGGGGCACTCCCTTTTGGAACCTGCTGCCATGTGATGAGAAGGCCAAGTGTTGCAGAGAGGCCATGTGTAGGTGCTAAGGACAACAGCCCTAGCTGAGCTCCCAGCCAAAAGCATCAATTGCTTGTCACATGCGTGAGCCATTTTGGTCATTCCAGCCCAACTTAATCATCAAATGACTGTAACCCTAGCTGACAGCAGATAGAGTAGAAGAACCTCCCAGCTGAGCCAAGTCAACCCACAACAGGTAACTGAAACAATGATATATTATTGGCCCCGAATATTTATAGAGCACTGCCAGGCACAGTGCCACCAGCTTTGTATTCTGTATCTTATTTAATTCCTCAAACAATCCTAGGAGATAGCAACTATTATTACTATGCCTGTTTGACTGCTGAGGAAACTGAGCTTCAGAAAGTCTAAATATCTGACAAGGTGAGTGAAGAGTGGTGCTAGATCTCAAATCCAGGCCCGATTTCAAAGCTTAGCCTTTCCAGTATGTCCCTGTGCCCTCCAAATAATCTGCTTTAGTAAGGTTAGTCAACAAAGAATTCCCATACACTCTACCAGGCAAAAACATATTGATATATGTGGAAAAGCATTCTTAGGGCTCAATTCAATATTCCAAGGAACCTTTTAAAAAACTTTTACTCTGAAACATTTCCAAACATATATACTAGTAGTACAGTATACGAACCATCTATCACCTGGTTTCAACAATTACGAACACATGGCCAATCTTGTTTCATCTATATTCCCAACTACTTCTCCCACCCCACTGAGATTATCGTAAGAAATTTTTTTTGCCATCCCTACTGAGAGATTATCTTAAAGCAAATCCCAGACAGTATATCTTTTCATCTGCAAATATTTTTGTATCTCTAAAAGATAAAAACTCTTATTAAACATTACCATGATCACAACTAAAGAATATTGACAATTTTTTAATATCAGTCATATCCAGTGTCCAAAAATATATATAATATATAACATATCATATCATATATGATATGTATTATATAATATGATATATAATATATAGTATAATATCTTATATATGTATCATATAATATGATACATTATATATTATATAATAATGATATATTATCATATATAATATGTATGATTATATATATATAAAGAAAGAGAGAGATGGAGTCTCACTCTGTTGCCCAGTCAGGATTGCAGTGGTGCAACCTCTGTTCACTGCAATCTCCCAGGTTCAAGCTATTCTCCTGCCTCAGCCTCCCAAATAACTGGGACTACAGGCATGTGCCACCACTCCCGGCTAGTCTTTGTATTTTCAGTAGAGACAGGGTTTCACCATGTTGGCCAGGCTGGTCTCAAACTCCTGACCTCAAGTGATCCACACACCTTGGCCTCCCAAAGTGCTGGGATTACAGGCATGAGCCACTGCGCCCAGCCCCCCAAGATATATTTTTATAGTAGGTTTCTTCAAACCAGAAACTAGACAAGGTCCCTCACTGCATATGGTTAACCCATTTATGCCTGAAGTTGCAATTTTTTTGAATTTAAAAATCAGACCTTGGTGATGACCTTGAGCAGTAGGACATAAATGACTCCCACATGCTTAGTGTTCCAATAATGGAACACTAGGCATAAATGTGTGTGTCTCCTACATCTATTTGATAAGTTACCCCTTCCTTCTTGCATTCTTGCCATTTGTTTGCTGAAAAAATTGGGGCATTTGCCCTGGAAAATTTTCCCACAGTCAGTATTTTGCTGATTTCATCAATCTCTCTAGTGTCACCTAATGTATTCCTTTAAACGCTGTATTTTCTATAAGTTGGTAGTTAGATTTAGAGCCTTGATCCAAGTCAGGTTTGATTTATTTAGCAAGAATACTTTGTAGGTGGTACTGTGTACTTTCCATTGCGTCACGTCAGGAGGCCCATGCTGTCCCATTTTTAATGATGTTAACATTAATCATTGAGTTCCAGTGTTGTTAGCCCCCCTTTCAATGTTCCCTTCAACCCACAAACCTTTCATATAATGGAAAGCATTGCCTAGATCCATTATGTCATTAGGGCTTGCAAATTTGTGAGATTCTAGTTCTGTGATTTCTTCTGCCTTCATTAACCAGAATTTTTCCATAATAAAGAATTTCCTCTGATTAACTATTTGAATACTCCCAAGTACAGTTCATATAGGAATGACAGAAAAAGGTGCTTGATTGCTTACCTTTATTCATCAGTTTTCTTTTTTTTTTTCTGAGACAGAGTTTCGCTCTTATAGCCCAGGCTGGAGTGCAATGGCGCCATCTCGGGTCACTGCAACCTCTGCCTCCCAGGTTCAAGCAATTCTCCTGCCTCAGCCTCCTGAATAGCTGGGATTATAGACGCACACCACCACGCCCGGCTAATTTTTGTATTTTTAGTAGAGACGGGGTTTCGCCATGTTGGCCAGGCTGGTCTCAAACTCCTATCCTCAGGTGATCCGCCTGCCTTGGCCTCCCAAAGTGCTGGGATTACAAGTGTGAGCCACCACACCCAGCCCCATTAATCAGTTTTCATAAAAATCAGTTGGTTCCCTAGTATTGTCTAAATATGACCAAAGAGCTTTTAAAAAAATCACTATGAGCCCATGGATTTTAGTATATTTGATGTACTTCAATTCATTACATTCATTTTTCATTTTTAAATTCCTCATTTTATAACAGTTTCATGGAGACACGATTCACATATCACACAATTCATCCATTTAAAGTGCACAAGTCTAGCCAGGCGTGGTAGCTCACACCTGTAATTCAAGCACTTTGGGAGGCCAAGGCAGGTGGACCACTTGAGGTCAGGAGTTAGAGACCAGCCCAACTAACATGGTGAAACTCTGTCTCTACTGAAAATACAAAAATTAACCAGGCGTGGTAGTACACGCCTGTAATCCCAGCTACTGGGGAGTCTGAGGTGGGAGAATTGCTTGAACCTCTGAGGTGGAGGTTGCAGTGAGTCGAGATCAAGCCACTTCAGTCCAGCCTGGGCAACAGAGTGGGACTCCATCTAAAAAAAAAGCGCGTAAGTCAATGGTTTTTAGTATATTTACAGAGTTGCACAACTATGACCATAATTGAATTTTAGAACATTTTCGTCATGCCAGAAAGAGACCCTATATCCTTGGTATCCAAGAAGATCTAAAAATAAAAAAATTTAAAAAACAGAAGAAGAAATTCTATATCCATTAGCAGTCACTCCCCCTTCCCTCTAACACCCCCTGCAGCCCTAGGCAACCATTGATTTACTTCCTATATCTATGGATTTGCCTATTCTGGACATTTCATATACATAGAATTACATATCATGTGGCCTTTGTCTGGCTTCTTTGTCTTAATATAATGTTTTCAAGGCTCATCCATGTTGTCGCATATATCACCAGTAAAGGGTCGTGACTGCAAGTTGTCCAGGTTCTTGGAGTTTCGAACAAAGAATTGGAAAAAACGCCCAGCAAAGCAAAGAAAGAATGAAGCAACACAAAAGAAAGAAACCAGGGATTTATTGAGAACGGAAGTACACTTCACAGTGTGGGAGCAGACCCAAGCAGCAGCTCAAGGGCCCAGATACAGAATCTTCTAGGGTTCAAATACCTCCTAGAAGTTTCCCATTGGCCACTTCATGCTCACCTCATGTAACTGAAGTGGTAGCCTGCAGTCAGTGTGATTGGTTGCAGAAAGTAGCCAACCAGAGGCTGAAGTGAAGTTACAAAGGTCACACTCCTGTGTAAACATCTGATTGGTTCCAAAAAGCAACCAATCAGAGGCTAGGGTGAAGTTACAAAGTTGCAAACAAAGACTTGACCCACAATCAGTCTGATTTGTTGCAGACAGCCAACTTCCCATCTGCCAGGCAGAAAAGGTCAAAGGGAGTAGCTTCTGGTCCTTTTGTTACTTAGGCGTGGAAAGTTAGGGTTTTCCTTTCAATTTAGTTCTAGGAAGTTGGCGTGAAACAGCCTTAGGTTCCCTGCTTCCAGACCCTATTCTCCTGCTTCATCAGTATATTCATTCCTTTTTACTGCCAGATAATATTTCATTATAAGGATGAACCACATTTGGTTTATTCATTCATTGGTTGCTGGACATTTGGGTTTGTAGTGGGTTGAATGGTGGCCTCCAAAAAGATGTGTCTATCTTTTTTTTTTTTTTTTTTTTTTGAGACGGAGTCTCGCTGTGTTCCCAGGCTGGAGTGCAGGAGTGCAGTGGTGTGATCTCGGCTCACTGCAAGCTCCGCCTCCCGGGTTCACACCATTCTCCCGCCTCAGCCTCCCAAGTAGCTGAGACTACAGGCGCCCGCCACCACGCCCGGCTAGTTTTTTGTATTTTTAGTAGAGACGGGGTTTCACCATGTTAGCCAGGATAGTCTCGATCTCCTGACCTCGTGATCCACCCGCCTCGGCCTCCCAAAGTGCTGGGATTACAGGCTTGAGCCACCGCGCCCGGCCGTGTCTATCTCTTAACTCCTGGAACCTGTGAACGTGACTTCATTTGGAAAAAGATTCATTGCAGTTGTAATTAAGTTAAGGATCTCAAGATGAGATCACCCTGTATTATACAGATGGGCCCTAAATCCAGTGACGAATGCCCTTATAAGAGACATACGCAGGAGAAACAGAGGGAGAGGGAGAAGAACGTCATATAGAGAGGGAGGCAGGGATTGGAATGATGCAGTCACAACAAGCCAAGGGAACATCTGGAGCTGCTGGAAGCTAGGAGAGGCAAGGAATGATTCTTTCCTAGAATGCTGAGAGGGAGAGTGGCCTTACCAACATTTGGATTTCAGACTTCTAGCCTCCAGAACTAGGAGGGAATAAATCTCTCTCTCTTTCTTTTTTGTTTGTATGTTTGTTTGTTTTTTGTTTTTTGAGATGGAGTCTTGCTCTGTCGCCCAGGCTGGAGTGCAGTAGTGGGATCTCAGCTCACTGCAACCTCTGCCTCCCAGTTCAAGCAGTTCTCCCGCCTCAGCCCCTCAAGTAGCTGGGATTACAGGCAGGCGCCACCACGCCAGGCTAATTTTTGTATTTTTAGTAGAGACGGGGTTTCGCCATGTTGGCCAGGCTGGTCTCAAACTCCTGACTCAGGTGATCCGCCCACCTCAGCCTCCCAACGTGCTGGGATTACAGGTGTGAGCTACCACACCTGGCCAAATTTCTCTTGTTTTAAGCCACCCAGTTTGTAGCAATTTGGTACCGCAGCCCTAGGAAACTAATTACAGTGCTGTTTCCACGTTTTGGCTATTATGAATAATGCTGCAATGAGCATTTGTGTGCAAGTTTTTGTGTGGGCATGTTTTCATTTATCTTGTGTATATGCCTCGGAGTGGAATTGCTGGATCATATGGTAACTTTATGTTTAATATTCTGAGGAACTGCTAAACTGTTTTCCAAAGCTGCTGCAACATTTTACATTCCCACCAGCAATGTATGAGGATTACAATTTCTTCACATTATGTGTAATTTTTTTTTGGGGGGACGGAGTCTCGCTCCATTGCCCAGGCTGGAGTGCAGCGGCACGATCTTGGTTCACTGCAACCTCTGTCTCCCGGGTTCAAGCAATTCTCCTGCCTCAGCCTCCCAAGTAGCTGGGAGTACAGGCATGTGCCACCACACCCAGCTAATTTTTGTAATTTTTAGTACAGACGGGGTTTTGCCATGTTGGACAGGTTGGTCTCAAACTCCTGACCTCAGGTGATGTGCCCACCTTGGCCTCCCAAGGTGCAGGGATTGATTACAGGTGTGAGCCACCGCACCTGGCCACATTATGTGTCTTTTTGATTGTAGCCATACTACTGGGTGAAAAGAGGTATCTCATTGTGGTTTTGATTTGCATTTCCCTAGTAACTAATGAAATCGAGCATCCTTTCAGGTTCTTATTGGCATTTGTACATCTTTGGAGAAAAGTCTATTCATATCCTTTGCCCATTTAAAAATTAGGTTATTTGCCTTTTTATTATTGAATTATAAGAGGGTTTTTTGGTTTTGTTTTTTGTTTTTTGAGACAGTATCTTGTTCTGTCACCCAGGCTGGAGTACAGTGGTGTGATCTCAGCTCACTGCCGCCTCGATCTTTCAGGCCCAAGCAATCCTCCCACCTCAGCCTCCTGAGTAGCTGGAACTACAGGCATGTGCCACCATGCCCAGCGAATTATTATTATTATTATTATTGAGACAGGGTTTTGCCATGTTGCCCAGGCTGTTCTTGAATTCCTGGCCTCAAGCAATCCACCCGCCTCGGCCTCCCAAAGTTTTGTCATTACAGGTATGAGCCACAAGTTTGTTTTTTGTTTGTTTGTTTTTTAAACATATTCTGGATATACATCCCTTCTTAAATATATGAATCACAATTATTTTCTCCCATTTTTGGTTGTCTTCTCATTTTCTTGACGGTACTGCTTGTAGCAGAAAAGTTTTAATTAATTTATTTTATTTTTATTTTTATTTTTATTTTTTTTTTGAGACAGAGTCTCGCTCTGTCGCCCAGGCTGGAGTGCAGTGGCACGATCTCAGCTCACTGCAACCTCTGCCTCCTGGGTTCACGCCATTCTCCTGCCTCAGCCTCCAGAGCAGCTGGGACCACAGGCACCTGCCACCACGCCTGGCCAATTTTTTTGTATTTTTAGTACAGACGGGGTTGCACCATGCTAGCCAGAATGGTCTCGAACTCCTGACCTCATCGTCTGCCCGCCTTGGCCTCCCAAAGTGCTGGGATTACAGGCGTGAGCCACCGAGCCTGGACAAAAGTTTTAAATTTTGATGTAATTTAATTTATGTATTTTTTTCTTCTGCTGCTTGTGCTTTTGGTGTTATACCTAAGAATTCATTGCTTAACCCAAGTCCATGAAGATTTACTCCTATCATTTTCTTCTAAGAGTTTTATAGCAATAATTCTTACATTTGATCTTCTATTCATTTAAATTAATTTTTGTGTATGTTGTGAGGTAAGGGTCAAACTTCATTCTTTTTGTCATTGAATATCTAGGTGTCCCAGAACCACTTGTTGAAAAGACTATTCTTTCATCACTAAATGGTCTTAGCACTCTTGTTGAAAATCGTTTGACCATAAATGAATGGGTTTATTTCTGGACTCTTAATTCTATTTCATTGGTCTATATGTCTGTCTTTATCCCAGTACCACATGGTCTTGATTACTGTACCTTTATGGTAAGTTTTGAAATCAGGAAATGTGAGTCTTCCAACTTTGTTCTTCTTTTTCAAGATTGCTTTGGCTCTTGTGAGTCTCCTGCATTTCCAAATGAATTTTAGGATCAGCTTGTCAATTACTACAAAAAAGCAAGCTGGGATTTTGACAGGCATTGCACTGAATCTGTAAATCACTTTGGGGAGTATTGCTATCTTAACAGTATCAGGTCTTCTGACCCATGAATATATGATAAGTTTCCATTTATTTAGATCTTTAATTTCTTTCAAAAATGTTCTGTAATTTTCAGCATACAAGTTTTGCATTCCTCTTGTTAAATGTATTCCTAAGTATTTTCTTAATGCTAAGTGGAATTTTTTATTTTATTTTTAGATTTTATTGCTAGTGTATAGAAATGCAGTTCATTTTTGTATATTGGTCTTGTATTCTGCAACCTGGCTGAACTTGTTTACTAGCTCTTTTTAAAAATTTTTATGTTAATTTCTCTTTTTATCTTTTTAAGCTAAGGGGTAGAAGTGTTTACTAGTTCTAATAGTTTTTAGTGGACTCCTGAGGACTTTTTACTTACAAGATTATGTCATCTGCAAATAGAAATAATTTTTATTTCTTCCTTTCCCATATGGATTTCTTTTATTTCTTTTTCTTGCCTAATTGCCCTGGCTAGAACTTAAGAGTACAATGTTGAATAGAAGTTGTGAGAGCAGACATCCTTGTTTTGTTCCTGACCTTAAAATTGTACTCCTTTTGGCCAGACACGGTGGCTCACGCCTGTAATCCCAGCACTTTGGGAGGCCAAGGCAGGCAGATCACAAGGTCAGGAGATTGAGACCATCCTGGCTAACACGGTGAAGCCCCGTCTCTACTAAAAATACAAAAAATTAACCGGGCATGGTGGCGGGCGCCTGTAGTCCCAGTTACTCGGGAGGCTGAGGCAGGAGAATGGTGTGAACCTGGGAGGTGGAGCTTGCAGTGAGCCGAGATCACACCACTGCACTCAGCCTGGGTGACAGAGCGAGACTCCGTCTCAAAAAAAATTTTTTTACTCCTTTTGATGTTCAACTTGTTCCATCTTTAGCAAGTAGACCCTATTAAAATTGGTTACTGTGGCCAGGCACAGCACAGTGGCTCACGCCTGTAATCCCAGCACTTTGGGAGGCCGAGGTGCGCAGATCACCTGAGGTCAGAAGTTCGAGACCAGCCTATCCAACATGGTGAAACCCCATCTCTACTAAAAATACAAAAATTAGCTGGGTATGGTGGTGTGCACCTGTAGTCCCAGCTACTTGGGAGGCTGAGGCAGCAGAATTGCTTGAACCTGGGAGGCAGAGGTTGCAGTGAGCTGAGATCACGCCATTGCACTCTAGCCTGGGTGACAGGGTAGAGTCTGTCTCAAAAAAAAAAAAAAAAAATTGGTTACTGTGTCCTTTTGACATGATATCAATAGTATTTGATAGCTTCCATGTTTTCCATGGCAACAGCTCGTACATCATGTACATTTCCTGCCCCAGATCTGAAATCAGCTATTTCTCCAAGAAGTCCTTGTTCCCTTTAATGGGTAAACGCATTGAGAAACCACGATCTGCATATTAAGTATACTCATTGCTACTGGGTTGATCACTGCCTTTCAATGGGCACAGCTGGAAAGTTTGTACTTTTTAGAAAGATAAAAGTAATTCATAAATTCACATTGATATATCCAATTCAAAATTAAGATTACATGGCTTTTACATATTTCATTGAATATTTGTGTCTTTCTTCCCTTAGGCTGAAAATATTAGTTCCTAATGGCATTAACATAGTTACTTATTTATCTTACTATATATATGTGCTTATAAGTATATATACATATAATACACACTAATAGTTTCAAGACAACAATAATAGAATCATCACGAACAGTTTAAGATTTTTTGTGCATCTTTTTGTCCACAGGCTATATCCTACAAAAGATTTACCATGCCATCCTGGCTAACACGGTGAAACCCCGTCTCTACTGAAAAATACAAAAAAACTAGCCGGGCGAGGCGGCGGGCGCCTGTAGTCCCAGCTACTCGGGAGGCTGAGGCAGGAGAATGGCGTAAACCCGGGAGGCGGAGCTTGCAGTGAACTGAGATCCGGCCACTGCACTCCTGCCTGGGTTGACAGAGCGAGACTCCGTCTCAAAAAAAAAAAAAAAAAAAAAAAAAAAAAAAAAAAAAAAAAAAAAAAGATTTACCATGAATACCATGTGTTTAAAGTTTTTTTTGTTGTTGTTTTGTTCTGTTTTGTTTTTTTGAGTTTCTCTCTTGTTGCCCAGGTTGGAGTGCAGTGGCACGATCTCGGCTCACTGCAACCTCCGCCCCCTGGGTTCAAGCAATTCTCCTGCCTCAGCCTCCCAAGTAGCTGGGATTACAGTCATGCACCACCACGCCCGGCTCATTTTGTATTTTTTTTTAGTAGAGACGGGGTTTCTCCATGTCGGTCAGGCTAGTCCCAATCTCCCAAACTCAGGTGATCTGCCCACCTCGGCCTCCCAAAGTGCTGGGATTACAGGCATGAGCCACTGTGCCTGGCCTCAATTTGTTTTTATAATTATGTGAAAATATTTTTATGTCTCTCGAGCAAGGTATATTCAGAAAAGTGCATCCTTGTCCCCTCCACTCTGTTCCCTCTCTGTCTCAAAGACTAAGGGAACAATTTTTAATTAATTAATTAATTTATTTATTTTCGAGACAGAGTCTCAGTCTGTTGCCCAAGCTGGAGTGCTGTGGCATGGTCTTGGCTCACTGCAGCCTCCAACTCCCAGATTTAAGCAATTCTCTTGCCTCAGACTCCCGCGTAGCTGGGATTACAGGTGTGTGCCACTTTGCCCAGCTAATTTTTGTATTTTTAGTAGAGATGGGGTTTTGCCCTGCTGGCCAGGCTGGTCTTGAACTCCTGGCCACAGGTGATCCGCCTGCCTCGGCCTACCAAGCTGCTGGGATTACAGGCATGAACCACTACGCCCAGCCTGATTTTTTTAAATTAGTTTTTGTTTCTCCTTTTCGTTGCTTTTTACCCCCAGAGGACATGACTCCAGCACATACCATCCTTACTGACTTAATGTTCTCCAATGTACAGCCCAGGCACATCAGGCACGGAAACCAACATCAAGTCCAAGCTCTTCAAAATTGTGTGTGTGCTCCCACACCAAAGCCATGGCACAGCAAAGGTTCAGCTGCAGATGACCTCGCACCACAGACTTGCTCACAGGGAAATTTCCCTTGTTGAAAGACATAATTATTGTCTGAGTTAAAGTTCCTCTTTTCAGTATATATATCAGGTAATGATTTCAGATGTGTGATTTCCTCTTTTCAGTATATATCAGCTAATGATTTCAGGCTTAATCAATACCTTAGGAAACCTAACATTTCCAATGTTTTTCATTAGGATAGTTCATATGTAAAGTTTAAAATTTCCCACAAATATTATATTTCTTTTATAACCCTTAGTCACCATATCAGTTAGGATTAGGTTCCACGGCACAGAAACCCAAATTATAGTGGCTTAAACATGACAGTTTTTTTTTTTTTTCCTGTGAAAGGAGTCCAGGGCTGGAGGTCCAGTGGTGACATAGCAGCTCTACATATATTAGGACCCAGGTTATTTCTTTCTGCTCCCCTATAGGGCAAGGCTCCCATCATCAAGGTTGCTTTATAGCCCACGATGACTGCTGCAACTGACATTTTATACCACATCCTAGGCTGTAGGCAGGAGAAGGGGCAAGGGCAGAAGGTGAAATCGCTCACATTAATCAGTTCCTTTTCCAAAGCTTTCTCAGACGACTCAGGCAATGACTTTTGCTTTCACTTTATTAGCCACCAATATCTGCAGGGCAAGCTGGAAAAGGATTGTTTTAAAGCTGGACACATTGCCACCCTCAACAATATAATGTTTCCATTAGTAATAAAGAAGGGTTTCGAGACCAGCCTGGCCAACATGGCAAAACCTCGTCTCTACAAAAAATACAAAAATTAGCCAGACGTGGTGGCATGCACCTGTGGTCCTAGCTACTTGAGAGGCTGAGGTGGGAGGATCACTTGAGCCTGGGAGGTCAAGGTTGCAGTGAGCTGTGATTGTGCCACTGCACTCCAGCCTGGGTGTCACCATGAGACCCTGTCTAACAACAACAACAACAACAAAAAGTGCCGGCAACTAGTAGCAATCTGTGCCACAATCTATACATTTCAATAATCGTAATTTTGTGAATTGCTTGTAGCACACACCGAGCACTGTTAACAGAGGTCATCCTGAGGGATAAGGATGGAGGATCCTCAATAGGGTCCCCTCACAGCAGAAAGCTCTCCATAGCAATTTGTCCAAGACTATTCTGGATGCTTCCTAGTTTCTGCTACCTTGTTTCTTTGCCAACACTGTGGGCTCACTGCCTCTTACACACCAGTTCTCTTGCCTGGTGATATGGTTATGCTCTGTGTCCCATCCAAATCTCATGTTGAACTGTAATCCCCAATGTTGGGAGAGGGACCTTGTGTGACGTGATTGGATCACAGGGGTGGATTTCCCACTTGCTGTTCTGTGATAGTGAGTGAGTTCTCATGAGATCTGGTTGTTTAAAAGTGTGCAGCACGTCCCCCTTCGCCCTCTCTCTTCTGCCACCATGTGAAAACGTGCTTGCTTCCCTTCACCCTTCTGCCATGATTGTAAGTTCGCTGAGGCCTTCCAGCCATGCTTCCTGTACAGGCTGCAGAACTGTGAGTCAGTTAAACCTCTTTTCTTCATAGATTACCCAGTCTCAGGTAGTTCTTTATAGCAGTGTGAGACTGGATTAATACACCTGGATTTGGTCACTCACACACTGATGCCTCAGTCTGTTTCCACCATAGGCTCCCAATTGTACCCACTCAGCCTGGTAACTTACCTGTGTCCCCTCATGTCCACCCTTAACCCCTATCCTATTGATATGGTTTGGACTTTGAATCTGTGTCCCCATCCAAATCTCATGTCAAATTGTAATCCTCAGTGTTGGAAGTGGAGCCTTGTGGGAGGTGATTGGATCATGGGGATGGATTCTTCATGAATGGTTTGGCACCATCCCTTTGGTGCTGTTCCTATGATAGAGTTCTCATGAGAGCTGGTTGTCTAAAAGTGTGTGGCACTCCCTCACTCTCTCTCTTCCTCCGACTCTGGCCATGTGAGATGTCCCCCTTTGCCTTCTCTGAGGCCTCCCCAGAAGCAGAAGCTGCTATGCTTCCTGTACAGCCCGCAGAACCATGAGTCAATTAAACCTCTTGTCTTTATAAATTACTCAACCTCAGGTATTTTTTTATAGCAGTGTGAGAACAGACTAATACAGAAAATTGGTACCAAGGAGTGGGGCATTGCTATAAAGATATCTGAAAATGTGGAAGCAGCTTTGGAATTGGGTAAGTGGCAGAGGTTGGAAGAGTGTGGAAGGCTCAGAAGAAGACAGGAAGATGAGGGAAAGTTTAACAAGTTCCTAGAGACTTGTTAAATTGTTGTGACCAAAATGCTGATAGTGATATGGACAATGAAGTCTGGGCTACGGAGGTCTCAGATGGAGATGAGGAACTTATTTGGAACTGGAGCAAAAGTCACGTTTGTTATGCATTAGTAAAGAGGTTGGCTGCATTGTGCCCCTGTTTTAGGGATCTGTGGAACTTTGAACTTGAAAGTGATGATTTAGGGTATCAGGCAGAAAAAATTTCTAAGCAGCAAAGCATTCAAGATGTGGCCTGGCTATTTCTAACAACTATGCTCTTAAGCATAAGCCAAGAAATGACCTGAAACTGGAACATATATTTAAAAGGGAAACAGAGTGTAAAAGTTTGGAAAATTTGCAGTCTGGCCATGCAGTAGAAAAGAAAAACCCATTTTCTGGGGAGGAATTCAAGGCAGCTGCAGAAATTTGCATAAGTAAAGAGGAGCCAAGTGCTAATATCCAAGATAATGGGGAAAAGGCCTCCAAGGTATTTCAGAGACCTTCCTGGCAGCCCCTTCCTTCACAGGCCCAGAGGCCGAGGAGGGAAGGATGGTTTTGTGGGCCAGGTCCAGGACCCTGCCACCCTGCGCAGCCTTGGGACACTGCTCCCTGTGCCCCAACCACTCCAGATCCAGCCTTGGCTCAAAGGGGCCCAGATACAGCTTGGACCACTGCTTCAGAGGGTGCAAACCATAAGCCTTGATGGCTTCTACATGGTGTTAAGCCTGCAGATGCCCAAAGTGCAAGAGTTGAGGTTTGGGAGCCTCTGCCTAGATTTCAGAGGATGTCTGAAACACCTGAATGTCCAGACAGAAGCCTGCTGCAGGGGCAGAGCCCTCATGGAGAACCGCTACTAGGGCAGTGCTGAGGAGAAATGTGGGGTTGGAGCCTCCAAATAAAGTCCCCACTGGGACACTTCGTAGTAGAGCTGTAAGAGGAGGGACACCATCCTCCAGACCCCAGAATGGTAGATCCACTGGCAGCTTGCACCATGCACCTGGAAAAGTCGTTGGTACTCAATGCCAGCCCATGAGAGCAGCTGTGGGGGCTGAACCCTGGAAAGCCACAGGGGCAGAGCTGCCCAAGGTTTTGGGAGCCCACCCCTTGCATAAGTGTGCCCTGGATGTGAGGTGTGGAGTCAAAGGAGATTATTTGAAGTGTTAAGATTTAACAGCTGCCCTGCTGGGTTTCAGACTTGTGTGGGGCCTGTAGTCCCTTTCTTTTGGCTGATTTATCCCTTTTAGAATGGGAGTATTTACCCAAGGCCTATACCCCCATTGTATCTTGGAAGTAATTAACTTGTTTTTTATTCTATAGGCTCATAGCAGAAAGGAATTTCTTGGTCTCTGATGAGACTTTGGGCTGTAGGCTTTTGAGTTAATGCTGGAATAAGTTAAGACTTTTGGGAACTGTTGGGAAGGCATAATTGGATTTTTCCATGTGAGAGGGTCATAAGATTTGGGAGGGGCCGGGGCAGAATAATGTGGTTTTGAATCTGTGTCCCTATCCAAATCTCATGTTGAATTGTAATCCCCAGTGTTGGAGGTGGGGCCTGGTGGAAGGTGATTGGATCACGGGGATGGATTCTTCATGAATGGTTTAGCACCATCCCTTTGGTGCTGTTCTCGTGATAGAGTTCTTATGAGATCTGGTTGTTTAAAGGTGTGTGGCGCCTCCCTCATTCTCTCTCTTCCTCTTGCTCTGGCCGTGTGAGACCTTTGCCTTCCACCATAATTGTAAGTTTCTTGAGTCCTTCCCAGAAGCAGAAGCTGCTATGCTTCCCGTACAGCCTGCAGAACCATGAGCCAATTAAGCCTCTTTTCTTTATAAATTACCTAGTCTCAGGTATTTCTTTATAGCAATGTGAGAATGAACTAATACACAGGTTTTCAGCTTTACCATTCCCAGCTTGTCCCTGATCTCCTGAAAGGGTCTAGCCTTCCGTAGGCAATAAATTCCAGTTCTAATGGTTGACAGTTGCCCCAAATGTTGTTGAATTTTTATTTATTTATTTGTTTATTTTTAGAGAAAGGGATTTGCTCTGTCACCCAGACTGGAAGGCAGTGGTACGATCATAGTTCACTTAAGCCTTGAACTCCTAGGCCCAAGAGGTCTGCCTGCCTTACCCTCCTGATTAGCTAGTACTACAGGCACATGCCACCACACCCAGCTACTTTTTAAAATCTTTTGTGGAGACAGAGTCTCTCTATTTTCCCAGGCTGGTTTCAGACTCCTAGCCTCAACCTAGCTGCAAGCAATTCTCCCACCTCAGCCTCCCGAGTTGCTGAGATTACAGTCATGGGCCATCTCGCCTGGCTAGGATTAGAATTGTTAACACATACCCCCATGGGAAACAACTTTAACAACTAGAGTATAGTGTTTATATACAGCTCCTTTCGTCTCTGGTCTTACAGTATCCACTCATTTCCAAAGTTACATAGGTCAGCACCTTTCCTCCCTACTCCCTTCAGTGAAATGATTTCATACATTCATAATGCAGCTAGATTCTTTTGTCATATTCTGTATTCCATCTTGTGATCACCTGACCTTCTAAATGACTTTTTAAAAATTGCATACATTGTCACTCTTTGTGCTATAAAGTTCTATAGGTTTTTAAATAATGCACAATGTCATCTATCCCCCATTATAATATCATACAGAATATTTTCACTGCCCTCAAATTCCCCTGTGCTTCACTTTTCAACCCTCCCCCTTCCTGGCCCCTGGCAACCACTGATCTGTTTGTTATCTCTAGTTTTGCCTTTTACAGAATGTCATAATAAATGGAATCATACAGTATGTAGCCTTTTCAGACTGGCTGCTTCCACTTAGCAGCAGGCATTTAAGATTCACCCACGTTTTTGCATGGCTTGATAGCAAATTTCTTCTTATCATTGAATAATGTTCACTGTATGGATGTACCACAGTTGATTTATATATTTACCTATCAAAAGACCTCCTGGTTGTTTCCAGTTCTTGGTGATTATGAATAAAGCTGCTATAAACATTGTGTTTGTGTGTTGTGTCTCCTTTTGTGATTTTAGCAGCTGTTGATTCTCATTGCCTAGATCAATTAATTCATAGAGTGTTGCAAAATGATTACAATCTAATTCTATCATTTTATTTCATTTATTAGTTGTGCAGGTTTTTGTGTGGACATGACTTTCAAATTAGTTGGTTAAATACCTAGGAGCACAATTGCTGGATCGTATGGTAAAACTATGTTTAGCTTTGTAAGAAAGACCAAATGGTCTTTCAAAGTGTCTGTGCCATTTTTACATCCCCATCAGCAATGAGTGAGAATTACTGTTGTTCCTCATTCTCAACGCAATTGGTATTGTCAGTTTTCTTTGGATTTTAGGATTCTAATAGGTGTGTATTGGTATCTGATTGTTGTTAAATAGTCTTTGGTAGACCACACAGTTTCTCCCACTCTGACATTTTATGCTGCCTTCTCCTTGGGGACTTACATCCAGGCTTTTTGGCATCATTTATTTAATAATGTCTTCACCTTCTCCAGATTTCCTGGTGGAAGGAGAGCTGGCTGCAACCTTTGATACAGTTTTAAGTGCACTGTGAATTGCTGATAAGGATGCTACAGCATTTATCTGTAATGAAATGGGGTCTCCGGAGCTAGGGCCTCCTCACTCGCAGCTCTCAAACAGCACAGTGTTGAAGGCTTAAGTTTTGCTGGCAGTTGGCTGGCATGAGCTATAATGCCCAAATAACTAAACTACTCCAGGAACTAAAATGTGGTACACTCAAAACAACTTCTGAGCCCTTTCCCATCCATTTCTACCGGGAATTCAAAACTCTGTCCTGGCACAAACTGATGGTACAATTCAGGTTTTACCCACCCACATGTAGCTGGGCTAATTCCTGGCCCTTAGGTAACCTCTGGGGGCTCACCAGTTCCCTCATCATCCTTCTCTCTGACCAGCTGTTCATGTCCAGTTAGCAGTCCTGGGTGACTCATATGACTACAGTTCATCCCAGAGGCCCCAACTGAACTCTATTTTTATTATAAAACACAGAAAAGCATACAATAGAATAGTACATTATTATAAAGCCACACCTTCATAACTAACATCCAGGTCAAGAAGCAGTACTTTGCCAGTCACCCCAGAAGCCTCTCCATGGCCACTACCCTGATTTTTATAGCAATCATTTCCTTATTCTTCTCTACAGCTTTACCACCCAAATGTGTATCCTTAGACATTCTAGTTGTGCCATGCTCATTAAAAAGTTTGATTTGTCTTTTTTTTTGACAGGGTCTGGCTCTGTTGCCCAGGCTGGAGTGCAGTGGCGCTCTGCCTCCCAGGCTCAAGCCATCCTCCCACCTCAGCCTCCCCAGTCAAGTAGCTGGGACTACAGGTGCATACCACTACACCTGGCTAATTTTTTTTTTTGTAGAGACGGGTTTTGCCATGTTGTCAAGGCTGGTCTCAAATCTTGGCCTTCCAAAGTGCTGGGATTACTGGCATGAACCACTGTGCCTGGCCTTGATTCATCTTTTAAATCTCTTTTAATCTACAGTTTTCCTCTATGACTATTCTTTTTTTTTCCTTTGAGACAGGGTCTCCCTCTGTTACCCAGGCTGGAGTACAGTGGCTCTATCTCAGCTCACTGCAACCTCCGCCTCCCTGGTTCAAGTGATTCTCCTGTCTCAGCCTCCCAAGTAGCTGGGACTACAGGTGCATGCCACCACACCCGGCTAATTTTTGTATTTTTAGTAGAGACAGGGTTTCACCATATTGGTCAGGCTGGTCTCGAACTCCTGATCTCAGGTGATCCACTAGCCTCAGCCTCCCAAAGTGCTGGGATTACAGGTGTGAGCCACCGTGCCCGGCCCTCTATGACCCTTTCTTTTCTTTATTCTCTACTTGTTGAAGAACAAGACAATTTGACCTAAAGTTTCCTAAAATCTGCATTTTGCTGATGACACACTCATGGTGCATTTCAACATGTATTCTCTTCCCTGCCTTTCTTGCAAATTGTCAGTTGGATCCAGAGGTTTAATTAGACTGAATTTCTATCTTTTTTGCAAGACTATAAGTGGTGCTGAGTTCTGAGACATGTAATGTCTGGCTGTGTCTCCTTTTGTGATTTCAGCAGCTGTTGATTCTCATTGCCTAGATCAATTAATTCATAGAGTGTTGTAAAATGATTACAATCTAATTCTATCATTTTATTTCATTTATTAGTTGGGATAATTGAGTAATTTTATAAAGAGATGCTTCCCCAATCTACTATTTGGTTACCTAGTGGCACAGTTTCTAAAGGAAAAGCAGGATATATGTTTCATTTTTTTCCCTTTTTTATCTGTTTTCAGATGATGAATTGGTCCCCTGACATCCTTCAAGGTGGCCAGTTTTTAAATATCATCATGAATTTAAACATTTAAACATACTTTATAGGTTTTAATTTGTTGCATTTCATTGTGGCAAAATATATATAACAAAATTTACCATTTGAACCATTTTTAAGTATACAGTTTTATGGCATTAAGTATCTACTGCATTTTAATACTTATTGAAGCTCTGTTTCATTTTTAAAAATCTGTTCTGTTTTTTAAAATCTTTAAATATTTCCTAGCTTAGAATCTTTTGAATGAAATTAGGAGAACCTCATTCCCACATTTGCTTTCCTCTTATGTCCTTACTTCCCAATCAGTACAAGCAAACATGAGCCAAAGTGAGAAGTGAAACACCCCACCTCCCAGATGCTGTCTGCAGTGTCACAAGTTATGACTCACGTTTAGCCCAGAGATTGTTGCCAGAGTTAGCAGAAGGAAGACAGGCTTTTGAAGTGTGCCAGGGCTGAGGTTTTAAAATGAATACAGTTTAAACATTAATGATGTTTAAATCAGAGCCAGATTACTTCTGTTCTGCTCATGGGCTTTATTAAAATTCACCCCTGGATTTTTCATGTATAAAAATATTTGAGTTTCAAATATTTTAACTTTTCTTTTAATTGGAAAATATGTTGATGGAGAGCTTTCCCTTTGAACCTTAACCCAGACTTTGGCAGCTGAGGAGACAGCTGCAGAAAACTTGCACAATACAGTTGAATGGACAAGTTGTCCTGACGTTTATTCATTTCTCTCCTTTTGAGTTAGTTGGTTCCCTATTTTCATTTTCCCCCATCTTCATTCTGGGCTTACCCACTCAGTTGGACAAACAGTTGGGAATCCAACCGACAAGTATACATGGAAGCATTACAAGTTTCTTTTCTAAGGTCTACGAGACAAATTTTCGTAAAGCAATCAAAGCCTACATATAAATAAATTTCAGCAAAGTAGGAACAATATCCACAAGAGTCAATATATGGCTGTTTTGGATATAAGGAAGCCCTGTATTGGGCTCTATTGCAGAGTGCTTTAAAAAGTAAGATACACCCAAGTATCCCAGTGCTGGGACACCACTATCTTAACAAGTACTGAGGAGGTAGAGGAAAGCTTACTTAGACTAACAATGACAAGAGATTGATGGCCATGTCAAATGAAATGGTATTTTCAAGCCTATCTACTGAAAATGAAAAGTAAATAACTAATAATTAATTTATTCAATGACAACTATTTCTTTCTTTCTTTTTTTTTTTTTTCTTTTTTGAGACAGAGTCTTGCTCTATTGTCCAGGCTGGAGTGCAGTGGCACAGTCTTGGCTCACCACAACCTCTACCTCCTGGTTTCCAGCAATTCTCATGCCTCAGCCTCCTGAGTAGCTGGGACTACAGTTGCCTGCCACCACACCTGGCTGATTTTTTGTATTTTTAGTATGGATGGGGTTTCACCATGTTGGTCAGGCTGGTCTCAAACTCCTGGCCTCAAGTGATCCTCCCTCCTCAGGCTCCCAAAGTGCTGGGATTACAGGCATCAGCCACCACACCCAACCTCATTGACAAATATTTCTGAAGTGCCAATTATATACTGAGCTCTGTGCCTGGTGCTGGGAACATGGCTATGAAAGGTCTTCATAGATCCAATGGTTGAGAAGGGGAAGCAGACCAGCATCAAGAACTATGAAGGGTCTGAGATTTTACCCGACTTGCAAGCTAATAAGATGACTTGTCACAGTTTCATGGATGTGGACAGAAAACATGAGACTCTTGGTCAAAGGCGAAGGATTTCATAACTCATGACACAGCAAGCAGTATAAGCATGAGCACATTTACATCAGTTCCCTGTGTCCCCCAAGTCTGATGATGGTGATATGGATGTGCTCAGATGAATGTCTGCACACACAGTGGATTGCATTAAAGGAGAAAAATACTAAAGTTAGGGAATCTAAATTTTTTATAATAGGTGGTGAGCATGCTTGCCCTTTACTCTGGAGGGAGATACCATCTCTATCTTCCAACTTCGTTAGCCATACAAACATCTTTAAAAAGACAGTCTGGAACAAGCAAATGGCAGTCTAGATCAGTCAATAGACAAGCACTCCTAGATGTGGATGAGCCTAGCCAAGATGAGCAGGGTTGTTTAGCTGGCCTCCAGTTGACCCCAGACATGTAAGCAATAAACACTCTGTTTACCACTGAGGTTTTGTGGTTGTTACATGACGTTATTATAGCAATAAACAACTGATACCATCACAGATGGCTTCTTAATTCCAAAATCTAATTTCTCTTTTCTATTGTAACCAAAGATTTCTGAAATACGGATCTTATCACATCACTTTACTGTCTAAAAGCCTTTGGCTATAGACTGCAACCCTAACATGAAATCCAAAGTCCTCGGTGGTCTGGTTCCTATTTTCTTTGTATTTATTTAATTAATTAATATATGTAAGCTGACAAACAAAAATTGTATATACTTATGGTATACAACATGATGTTTTGCCCATTATTATTATTATTATTTTTTGAGATGGTGTCTCACTCTGTCGCCCAGGCTGGAGTGCAGTGGCATGATCTCAGCTCACTGCAAGTTCCACCTCCCAGGTTCATGCTATTCTCCTGCCTCAGCCTCCCGAGTAGCTGGGACTACAGGCATCCGCCACCACGCCCAGCTAATTTTTTGTATTTTTAGTAGAGACAGGGTTTCACTGTGTTAACCAGGATGGTCTCAATCTCCTGACCTCGTGATCCGCCCTCCTTGGCCTCCCAAAGTGCTGGGATTACAGGCGTGAGCCACCGTGCGTGGTCTGCTCATTATTTTTTTAACTTCACCTTTTACCTCTCATTCCTCTCACTGTATTTCCCTCTCATTCTCTTTCTTGCTTCTGGCATTCCACTCACATAGATTACACAAATTTCCCTGCGCTTAAGAAAAACAAAATCTTTAGAATATTTTTCAAGATTATAAAAGTTATTTATTCAGGCTGGGCGCCGTGGCTCACACCTGTAATCCCAACACTTTGGGAGGTCAGGGCAAGTGGATCACTTGAGGCCAGGAGTTTGAGACTAGCCTGGCCAACATGGCAAAATCCTGTCTCTACTAAAAATACAAAAATTAACCCCGTGTGGTGGCACATACCTGTGATCCCAGCCACTCAGGTGGCTGAGGCATGAGAATTGCTTGAACTCAGGAGGCAGAGGCTGCAGTGAGCCAAGATGGTGCCACTATACAACAGCAGGGGTGACAGTGCGAAACTCTGTCTCAAAAAAAAAAAAAGTTATTTATTTTAGTAAATCTGAAATGTATAGAAATGTACAAAGAGCATCACCCAGGGCAACCTTCCCTTGAGGCTTTTGTTCCTCCAGCTCTTTTTGCATATATGGTGTACGCTAATATCAGATGCTTTTGTTTGCCATCACTAGGTGTAAAGGTATTTTCTATTTAGAAAATTTGGAGGAAAAGAAACACCACTAATCATTTTAAAAGACAAATGAGCATTTAAGAACTATGATAGACAAGGAGCTAATACCTTTACCATATAAATGGTTCCTACAAATCAATTAATAAATATACAGTAGGCCCTCCCTATCCGTGGGTTCTGTATCTGTGGATTCAACCAACTTTGGGTTAAAAAAAAATTGGAAAAAAAAATTGGAAAAAAAACCCAACAAAAAATAGCAATACAACAATAAAAAGAAGACAAATTAAAAACCAATACAGTATAACAACTATTTACATAGCATTACATTGTATTAGATATTTTAAGTAACCTAGAGATGATTTAAAGTATACAGGAGGATGTTGTAGGTTATATGCAAATACAACACCATTTTATCTCAGGGACTTGAACATCTACCATGCAGATACCAAGGGCCAACTGTATATACATGAGAGGGGACAAAGAATAAAACAGGCAACTCCCAGATAACTACAAATGACCAAAATACAAAACAAAAATACATTCACCTTTAAAGGTGCAAATTACAACAATGTACATAATGTTTGGCTTATAAGATTATAAGATTTTATCCTACTCGCAAGCTAATACAATAACTTGTCACACTTTCATGGATGTGGACAGAAAACATGAGACTAACACTATACTCCATTGGTCAGAGCAGTCACAGCCTCTGCCAAGATGTCAGAGGAGGGAATGTAGACCCTACATTGTACGTGGAGTACGTGGAATGGGATACACACACTGATGCAGCCATCTTGGGAAAATACAACCTGGCACACTTCCCAAATTTCAACAGGAATTCACCAAACATCTTGGATTTATATTCTTCAAAAGGAAATGAAAATCTCGGAGAACTTTCTTTCTTCTCTCCCTTCTTTCCCTCTACCTCTGCCTTCCTTCTTCCTTCCCTCCCTCCTTCCCTCTCATTCTTCCTTCCTTTCAGTTATCGACAGCATAACTATCAGTGAGTTACTGTTTCACAGTGTGAAGTCTTGCCAGCAGGGTAATTTTGATGGTCTGCCTGGGGGCTCCCTAATTTTTTTTTGAGACGGAGTCTCACTCTGTTGCCTAGGCTGGAGTGCAATGGCGTGATTTCGGCTCATTGCAACCTCCACTTCCCAGGTTCAAGCAATTCTCGTGCCTCAGCTTCCTGAGTAGCTGGGATTACAGGTGTGCACCACCTTGCCTGGCTAATTTTCGTAGTTTTAGTAGAGATGGGGGTTTAGTAGAGACAGGGGTTTCACCATGTTGGCCAGGCTGGTCTTGAACTCCTGACCTCAAGTGATCCACCCGTCTTGGCCTCCCAAAGTGCTGGAATTACAGGTGTGAGCTGTTGTGCCTGGCCTCCCTAGTTTTATTTTTGCTATGTTTATATTTTATTTTCCACATCGCCACATTCTTTATGCTATAGAGACAAGAAGGCTATCTTCTCAAACAATCCTTTGTCATATCTTACCTAATTATTTCCAAGAAAGATTTTATAACATTAAAAATGTTAGAATTGGGGCAATGTTTTCATTTGACTATATTCCAGGCACTGTTCCAAACAGACCATTTACAAATATTAACTTGCTTAATCTTCATAACATTATTCTGAATATACAGATGAGAAAACCGAGGCACAGAGAAGTTAAGTAACTTGCCCGAGGTCACAAAGCTGTCACATGGCAGAGACAGGTGTCAAACTCAGGGCATCTGGCTCCTAAATCTATATTCTTAGCCACCATGTTATGTTGCCTCTCTATCATTATTCTACTCCATTGGCTCCTTATTAACTTGAGCAACAAGAAATATAGCCTCTGAGCCTCCACCTCCTGGGTTTGGGCGTTTCTCCTGCCTCAGCCTCCTGAGCAGCTAGGATTGCAAACATGTGCCACCGCACCCAGCTCATTTCTGTATTTTTAGTAGAGATGGAGACGAGGTTTCACCATGTTGGCTAGGCTGGTCTCGAACTCCTGAACTTGGGTGGTCCACCTGCTTGGGCCTGCCAGGATGCTGGGATTGCAGGCATGAGCAACCGCGCCCCACCCTTGTGTACCTTATGTGAGGAAGTCCTGCTCTTAATCAGGATGTGTCACGCAGGCCCTGATCTTGCTACTCTGGCTCCATGTCCTGTGAAGACCAAAGCTTACCAAGATAGCTTTTTCCCTTCATGGTGGCATAGTGTTACCCCCTGCACCATCCATAACTCGGAAATACCCACCATTTCTCCCCCTGGGCTTCAGGATAGAATTACTTGGTTTCTCTGATGATCAGAACTCTTCCTTAAAACCCAAATCAGGAAGGAATGAACAATGTTCTTTGTTTGGCATGGATGAAATTAGCACTGTTTGCCTTTGTAGGCCCCAGACAGGCAGGCAGCTTAATTTTTTTCCTTGCATATTCTAGTCTCCATAAGTATTACCCTTTGTCCTGCTGGTAATGACATAGTAGATAGTAGACCAGCAACTGGGCATCCAGGGATTTTAATCCTGAAAGCAGTGGGTCTGATACTGCTTGTGTTTTTCATCAGTGTCCATCCCAAGTGGGTCTTCCTGCTACTATCTTCACTTAGTTGCCCCCTACTTGCCATCTGAGCAGTTGGCGAGGATGTGCCAGGCTTAGGTTAAACTTGGAAATATGCTTGACCATTCTATTCCCTGCTCCTTTCAAATCAGTTTGGCTGCAATTTTGGTTCCTGGGACTCTCAAGCATAGCTGGGAAATCAAGTTAGAGGTGTAACTGCCTTAAAAATGTGCCAGCTTATGAGGTAATTAGATTGGTTCTCTCCAGAGGTAAACTTCCAAGAAGAGATGCTATAGATGCTACTCTTATACTGTAAAACATTGTGAAATCAGATTACTTTCAAATGATGTATTACAAAGTTATGGAAAAAAGCAGTTGTGACTAAGGAAGCCCAAGGCTTATATCCCAGCTCTGTCTTACACTAAATATGGGTACTGTGTTTCCACTCTTGTCTGTAAAATGGGAGCTTATATCCACCAATCTGTGTGCCTGACATGGTGGTGAAAAGGATTAAGCGAAAAAATAGTTTGTAATTTATTCCGTCAGAGCAAACTGCTGGTAAATAAATAAAAGGGAGTAACTTTACTAAAAATAAAATTTTTTTAAAAATAAGAAAAGCCATAATAAAACAAGTTTGTAATTTATAATTGCATACAAATAAAAGTTGTTATTTAAAAAAAGAAAGAAATATAGCCTCTGAGCCAGGTGTGGTGGTGTGCACACTTGTAATCCCAGCTACTGGGGAGGCTGAGGCAGGCGGATTGCTTGAGTTCAGGAGTTTGAGGCTGCAGTGAGCTATGACTGCATTACTGCACCCCAGCCTGGGCAACAGAGTGAGACCCCGATTCTTAAAAAGAAAGAAAGAAATAAATGGTTTGTGGAAAATCATGAGCTCTCAGATGTATAAAATAATGGGTTGCAGGCTGGGGGTGGAGGCTTGCGCCTGTAATCCCAGCACTTTGGGAGGCCGAGGCAGGTGGATCACCTGAGGTCAGGAGTTCAAGACCAGCCTGGCCAACATGGCAAAACCCCACATCTACAAAAAATACAAAAATTAGCCGGGCATGGTGGCGGGCGCCTGTTATCCCAGATCCTGGGGAGGCTGAGGCATGAGAATCGCTTGAACCCGGGAGGCGGAGGCTGCGGTGAGCCGAGATAGCGCCACTGCACTCTAGCCTGGGTGACAGAGGGAGACTGCGTGTCAAAATAATAATAATAATAGGTTGCTAGAGAAATATTCCTGGATTCCTGGAATAGGCCCAGAGGGAGGGGTTTGTACCAACCCGAAACCTGCCCCTGTCCTTGCCCCTCCCTGCCTTAGTAAGTTCACAAGGACTTGCCTGAGGCTGCCCTCTGGCTGACTTCACCACACTTAACAATTCTCTGCCCTAGGTGAGGGATGGTAGTTTGCTAGATCTAATGTGGTGAAATACACAAGAAATTCAAAGCATTTTGTTAATATTTTGTAATATTTTTCACACAGAGTTCCTGTAATGAGGTACTGTTGCCTCTGCAGTTAGAGAGAGACAAAGAGATTTAGAGTGACTTCCTCATATCACAGAGTCAAAGGACTTCTGAGAAGTGAATAAAGTTCTGCAGACATAAGGCTTCTTTTACCACTGCCAAGTATTCTCCCCCGAATAGCCTCTCCCAAGCATATCAGGTTTCCTTGGCTGAGTATTTAGGAGGCTGCTGGTGAGTCTAATCACTTGGGACATCTTAATAACTGAAGTCACATTGGAGGGGAAAACTCGTAAAGAGGCTGTGGGTGATTGAGGGCATCTTCTCAGAAGTCTGGCTCCAAACACGCATGTTGCCACATACTTGGAATTCTGAAACGAGAATGCAGAAATATTTCAATCAAAATATCAGTGAGGTTTATCTGATTCTTCTAATAGTGTTTTCAAAGAAGGAGCAAGTGCTTCAGTAGCTGAAAAGCACCGTTTATTCAAAACAGTAAATGAAGTATGTGTTATTGGTGAAAACAAAGACATAATATGGATCCCGAGGCAGACTTTCAGGAAGCCAGGGGCGGAGGAGAGAAAGGAAAGAAGAACTAAAAGAGAGAAAGCTTAGAAAAATATGCAGTTTGGTCTTGGACCTATGCCAGGAAAAGCTGGGTAATGAAGGATTAAAACCGAAACAAAAGGAAAAGGAAATCAGGGTAAGGAAAGGGCCACAAGGAATAAAGAGCTGGTGATGTGTTTAGTATAAATGAAAAGCTCCCAATCTTGTTGTGGGTTAAGAGTGTGGGCATGGGGGATGGGGACAGCAGGCTGAGGTCAAACTCAGGGTAAAAAAAAAAAAAAAGTAAAAACCCCAGCAAATAAACAAGCAGAGGGGAAAAGATGAGTAAGTAGAAAGAGAAAAGGAAGCACTTTTAACAGGAAACCGACCAAAATAGATATGTACAGTGCCATCTGAAGGGAAAGGGGGAGAAGGGGCCATTAACACCATGTAAGCTTAGGAATTTGGGGAGAGATGATCTTAAATATTAAAAAACAGAGGCCCCAGCCTGACCAACATGGTGAAACCCCATCTCTACTAAAAACATAAAAATTAGCTGGGCATGGTGGTAGGTGCCTGTGGTCCCAGCTACTCGGGAGGCTGAGGCAGGAGAATCGCTTGAACCTGGGAGGCAGAGGTTGCAGTGAGCCGAGATCGCGCCACTGCACTTCAGGACACAGTGAGACTCTGTCTCTAAATAAATAAATAAAACAAAAAACAGAGGCCCTTTCAAATGACCTGCAGATTCTACCCCTGTGAATTACAGAGGGCTGAGGCTCTCGATGTTGTCACAGGAATGATTGGCTGCCATGTTTTCCATCCCAGAAGTCAGCCAATTTCTAGGCCAGTGGACAGGATCATAATCACTGTTTTTCAAGTGCTCCAAAGGCCTAGGGTGGCCGTCAGTGGGGCAAAAGGATGAGGGGATGTGTAAGGCCATGAAGGCATTGGGATGGATGAGTGGGTTGGTTGGCAAGAACCCCTGACCACCTGGCTGCAAACATCACAGTAGAGAGCCAGGCCTTGCCTGACCGTGGTCTCAAAAAACTTCATCTCCTACTGCTAGGGCCACTTGATGTCCATCTGTTGGTGCAGCCTTCTCTCAGCTCTAGGACAAATTCTGGCCTTAGCTGGAATATCTCAGGAGTGCTAGCCCCATATGCTGGGACCCGGAAACAGGGCATCCTTGCTGCTTATATTGTCTTGACCTTACGGTTTTTGTTTCCCTAACTGGACGCTACAGTTCTACATGTTCTTAGCTACAGTTCTACTCTTGACCCTCTCTTGGTCTTGGATTTGTTCCTTGTATTTAAGGCCATGCCTCAGGCCCCTGTCTGCCTCCTAACACCCTTTAAGGCTGGGGGTCCTGACTTAGTCTTGGCAGGCTCCTTTCCATAATCCAGAGACCTGCCAAAACTCCTTCCTGGTGATTGGCTCCAACTACTGGAGACAGATGACTTTGTCATCCATTGCCTGTCTGTCCTCTTGGCTCTCTAAGCATTGCTTAAGCCTGGATTTCCATCAGATGCTCTGAGCACCTTTAGAGAATTCTGTTTATCCATCTTTGGCTTTCCTAATGCTGCCTATGTCCCACGATCAGCTGCCTTTGCCATAAGTGTCAGATGCCATGGGCTGTCTGCTATATCGGACTGCTCTCAGCTCAGAAGCTAGGTCTGTGACCCATGTACCTGCAGCTTTGCCTGTCTCACTAGCATCCGTGCTATTTCGGAGGCCGAGGGGAGGGTGCTTTGAGGTGCCATACTTCCCAGCATGCCCCATCTTACTGCAGCCCACTTGGTCATTCTCAGGGGTCTTCTGGACTTAAAAAAAAAAAAAAAAGAAGTAAAAAAACAGCTGGTTTCAGTATCTTCAAAAATAATTTACCAGCAGGGTTGTATATTTAACTACACTGGAGCCCAGAAGAAAGTAGAAAAGACATGTTTAGAATACAGAGAGGCCAGGCACGGTGGCTCACACCTGTAATCCCAGCACTTTGGGAGGCCGAGGCAGGCAGATGGTTTGAGCCCAGGAGTTTGAGACCAGCCTGGACAACATGGTGAAGCTCCATCTTTACGAAAAATGCAAAAATTAGTTGGGCATCACGGTGGGCGCCTGTAGTCCTAGCTACTCGGGAGGCTGAGGCGGGAGAATTGCTTGAACCTGGGAGGTGGAGGGTGCAGTGAGCTGAGATCACACCACTGCATTCCAGCCTGGACAACAGAGTGAGATTCCATCTCAAAAAAAAAAAAAAAAAAAACTCAAAGATGTGACAGACATTGACCTCGACCTACGCACATTCCCTTGGCACTCACTCTTCCAGTACAAGACTAAGGCCTCCAACTGCAAGCACCTGTGAGTCTGCCTGTGCACTGGCTCTCAGCTGCGAGCAGGGCAGGCAGGAAGTGCCAGGGAGTGAACACTCCTGGCAGCAGCCCTCAGCCAAAGATGGAGAGGAGTTTAGGATAAACACCGTGTGTGTGTGTGTGTGTGTGTGAGTGTGTGTGTGTGTGTGTGTGTGTGTGATGTACGACTAAACCCCAAAGTGCAGTCTACACTTTCTTCCAGAGCTCTCCAGTGGGATGTTGCCTCGGTTGTCCATAACTGTAACATGTTTCATAACTCACCCTTTTAAGCTTCCCTTCTCTTTCTTGTCTCATTTTCCCACTCTCATACTGGTATTTTCTGAGAGCATCCCCCTCCGTACTCCCCAAATTTGTGCTCATATTTTTGTCTTGTGGTCTGCTTCTAGGAGAATCCAAGCTAAGACAAGAAGTTTCATTTCATATTCAAGGTTAAGGATCTAATTGTTTTTCTGAGAAGGCACACTTGCTTTGAACACCAGTGTAATACTGTAATAGACTTTCCTTTCCTTTCCTTTCCTTTCCTTTCCTTTCCTTTCCTTTCCTTTCCTTTCCTTTCCTTTCCTTTCCTCTCCTCTCCTCTCCTCTCCTCTCCTCTCTTCTCCTCTCCCCTCTCCTTCCCTCCCCTCCCCTCCTTCCTTTCTCTCTCTCTCTCTCTGTCTCCTTCAGAGACTCACTCTGTTGCCCAGGCTTGAGTGCCATGGTGCGATCTCAGCTCACTGCAACCTCTGCCTCCCGGGTTCAAGTGATTCTTTTGCTTCAGCCTCCCAAATAGCTGGGATTACCTGTGCCTGCCACCACTCCCAGTTAATTTTTGTATTTTTAGTAGAAATGGGGTTTCACCATGTTGGCCAGGCTGGTCTTGAACTCCTGACCTCAAGTGATCCTCCTTCCTCGGCCTCCCAAAGTACTGGGATTACAGGTGAGAGCCACAGCGCCTAGCCCTGTAATAGCCTTTCTATGATACATTATGGTAGAGAAAAATACCAAAGTCCCCTGTGAACAACACTTCTTACCTGGGTTACATGGACTCTAGTGGTCTTTGAGATATCAATTGGGGTTATGAGAATTGGGGAGTCAGATACACTTAGGTTAAACAAAATTAAGCAAGTTTCTTCACTTCAGCACTTCTATGGTCTTTAGGAAATTAATGGGCTTTGCAAATTGCCAGAAATGCAGGCAAAACTTCCTTCTCTGTTCCTTCCACTCTTGATTCTAACTCTATCCTTGGGAGAGAATGCCACTCAACAAATTGAACCCTTTTTCTAGAAAACAACTCCTTAGGCTGGGTGCAGTGGCTCACACCTGTAATCTCAGCACTTTGGGAGGCCAAGGCAGGCAGATCACCTGAGGTCAGGAGTTCGAGACCAGCCTGGCCAAGGTGGTGAAACTCTGTCTCTACTAAAAATACAAAAATTAGCCTAGTGTGGTGGTGCACACCTGTTACCCCTGCTACTCGGAAGGCTGAAGCAGAGAATTGCTTGAACCTGGGAGGTGGAGGTTGCAGTGAGCCGAGATCACACCACTGCACTCCAGCCTGGGCAACAGGTAAGACTCTATCTCAAAAACAAAACAAAGCAAAGCAAAAAAAACCTCCTTAGATATTCAAAAGTAACTGGTCTTCTCTAAGTTTTGTCTTGTTTTGGTTAAATGCTTATTTGTTTTTCAAATATTTGTAGACCATCAATTACATACCAGACACTAAGTTAAGAGCTGAGGGTACAGCAATGAGCAAGATAGAAATGATCTTTGTCAACACAGAGCCTCATTATCTAAGTAGATAAACAATCAGTATGTATTGACTTTTGCTTCTGGAAAGATGGAGTAGAAGTATGTACCCGTATCCCTTTAAACCCCCTGGATATTATATGTTAGGATGAACAAAAGAAGACTCTGAAAGGTGGAGAGAAGGCAGACTGGCTAGGGACCTTGGGACTTGAGAAATGACATGGTGGTAAGCTCTCAGGTTTTCTTTTTGCCTCATATATCCCACTCTGGGTAATGGAGAAGCTGGTAACTCAGAAATGCCAACCTTTACCAGGCTGTAATGAGGGGTTCTGAATCTCCATCATGGAGTGTCAGAGAAGGCCAAGTGGGGAGCCAGGACCTTTATCCTCAGTGGATGGGAAGATAGGCCACCCCTCTGGTGTCAGTAAAAACTACTTGGAGAGCCTGGATGCCCACCATCACCCACAAGCAATGGAGGGGCCCCTCCCCTTCATTGCTGGGTTGGTATCAGAGGAAGCTCACTGGAGAGTCAGGACTTCAACCACTGCTCAGCAGTAAAGAGGCTACCCTTACTAGTGTTAACAGAAGCAATTGAGAGGAGCAGTAATGAGGTCCCCTTCCTGCTCCCAGCCAGGATAGTATCATTAGAGGCTGGATGGGGAGCCTCACCTCACATCCCTACCCCAGCAGTAACAAGGTCCCTCCTTGCTGCTTTTCCAATGTCCACATACACTGAGTAGAGAATGTGGGTGTCTATGCCCATATGGTAGTAATGAGGTGACATGGTACCAGAAGAGGCCTGTTAAAAACACACCATTTAAATAAAATTCTAAGCCTCATAACATAAGATTTCAATAGAAAAATCACCAAGGACCAGGAAGATCTCAACTTGAGAAAGATAAACAATAGATGCCACCACTGAGATGACAAAGATGTTAGAATGATCTGACAAGGATTTAAAAACAGCTATCATAAACATGCTTCAAAAAGTAATTACGAATATACTTGAAACAAATGAAAAAATAGAAAGTCTCAGCAAAGAAATACAAGATATGAAGAATAACTAAATGGATATTTATAAGTGAAAAATACAAACTGAAATTTAAAAAACACAATTGAATGGGCTCATAGCAGAATGAAAAGGGCAGAAGAAAGAATCGATTACCTGGAAAATACAAAATAGAAATTACAAATTCTGAACAACAGAGAGAAAATGAGATGAACAATGAAAGAATAGAGCCTCAGGGACACATAGGACTATAACCAAATATCTTGTCATCAGGTTCCCAAAAGGAGAGAGGAAAAATGTGAGGCTGAAAACTTCCCAAATTTGGCAAAAGACATAAATCTACAGATTCAAAAGCTGAGTGAATCTCAAACAGGATAAATCAAAAGAAATACACACTGTAGTCAAACTTCTGAGAACTAGAGACAAAGAAAAATTCTTGAAAACAGTTAGAAAGAAATGATATATTATCTGTAGGGGAAAAACAATTTAAATGACTGAGTTTTTCATCAGAAACCATGGAGACCAGAAAAAAGTGACACACCATTTTCAAGTGCTAAGGGAAAAGAACTGTCAACCCTGAATTCTATAAGCAATGAAAATATACTTTAGGAATGAAGAGGAAAAAGAAAACATTCACAGACGAAGGAAAACTAAGAGAGTATATCACCAGTAGACCAATCCTATAGATTGGGTAAAGGAAGTTCTCTAACACAAAAGAACTCTTGTGATAAAAGAAGGAATCTTGGGATATCAGGAAGGAAGAAAGAACAAAGAAAAAAGCAAAAATATAGATAAATACAATAGATCCTCCTTCTCTTGAGTTTTATAAACTATCTTTGATGGTTGAAGCAAAAATTATAAATCCGTCTTACATGATTCTAAATGTATGTAGAGGAGATAGTTAAGACAATTATAAATTGGGGAGGGTAAAGGGATGCAAGGGGAGATAAAGTTTCTACACGCAAACTAGTGAAATGATGACATCAATAGACTGTGATAAGTTATGTATAGTGATGCATTCCTTAATGATGTGAATGCATTCTGAGAAATGCATTGTTAGGTGATTTTGTCATTGTGTGAACACTGTAGAGTGTAGTTACACAAATCTAGATGGTATTGCCTAGTACACACCTAGGCTACATGGTATAGCCTATTGCTCCTAGGCTATAAACCTGTGCAGCATGTGACTGTACTGAATACTGTAGGCAACTGTAACACAATGGTAAGTATTTGTTTATCTCTAAACATAGAAAAGGTACAGTAAAAATATGGTATAAAACATAAAAAAAAAAAAAGCTACACATGTATAGAGTACTTATGAATGGAGCTTACAGGCCTGGAAGTTGCTTTGACTGAGTCAGTGAGCATGTGGTGAGTGAATGTGAAGGCCTAGGACATTACTGTATACCACTATAGACTTTATAAACGCTGCACACTTAGGCTACACTACATTTATAAAAAATAGTTTTCTTTCTTTAATAATCAATTAATCTCAGCTTACTGTAAATTTTTTACTTTATACATTTTTAAACTTTTAACCTTTTTTTTTTTTTTTTTTTTTTTTTGAGACAGAGTCTTCCACTGTTGCCCAGGCTGGAGTGCAATGGCGCAATCTTGGCTAATTTTTGTATTTTTAGCAGAGATGGGATTTTGCCATGTTGACCAGCCTGGTCTCGAACCCCTAACCTCAAGTGATCTGCCCGCTTCAGCCTCCCAAATTGTTGAGATTACAGGTGTGAGCCACACCTGGCCTTTTTGGCTCTTTTGTAATAATACTTAGCTTAAAACACAAACACTTTATACAGCTGTATAAAATATTTTCTTTATGTTCTTATTCTATAAACTTTTTCTATTTTTAAAATTTTTCTTTTTTTTTTTAAACTTTTTTGTTAAAAACTAAGATTCAAGCCCACACATTGGCCTAGGCCTACACAGGGTCAGGATCATCAATATCACTGTCTTCCACTTCCACATCTTGTCCCACTGGAAGGTCTTCAAGGTCAAAAACATGCATGCAGCTGTCATCTCCTATGATAACAATGCCTTCTTCTGGGATACTTCCTGAAAGACCTGCCTGAGGATGTTGTACAGTTAACTTTTTTTTTTATGTAAGTAGAAGGAGTACACTTTGATATAATGAAAAAAATAGTGAATATATGAACCAGTAACATAGTTGTTTATTATCATTATTGAGTATTATGTACTACACATAATGGTATGTGCTATACTTTCACATGACTGGCAGAGCAGTAGGTTTGTTTATACCAGCATCACCACAAACACGTGCATTGTGCTAAGACATTAGGACAGCTACAATGACACTAGGTGATAGGAATTTTTCAGGTCCATTATAATCTTACGGGGCTGCCATAGTATATGCAGTCCATCATTGACTAAAATGTTGTTATGTGGCACATGACTGTATATACATTATGTACATAATATATATATAATGCTTTACCTAGAAGAGCCAATAAGAAAACTATATAAGGAGATACACTTAATAATACTATACATAAATCAAAATGGAATTCTAAAAAATATTCAAGTAACCCATAGGAAGGCAGGAAAAAGAAAACAGAAATGGAAAGCAAAGAATAAACAGAAAACAAAAAATAAAATGCAGACAAACTTCTACATATCAATAATTATATTAAATTAAAATGACCTAAATACAGCAACTCCAAGACAGAGATTGGCAGAGGGCATTAATAAAATGGTCCAAATATATATTATCTATAAGAAACACTATTCAAATATAATGAGATAGGTATATTGAAAATAAAACACAGGAAAGCTGTATAATTCAAAAATTAATCAAAAGAAATCAAGAATGACTATATTAACATCAGATAAAGTAGACTGCAGAGAAAAGAAAATTGCTGGGGACATAGACTGACATTACAAATGATAATAGTCTCAATACACCAAGAAGACATAGATTCTTATGTGTATATGCACCAAATAACAGAGCAGCTAAATATGTGAATCAAAAACTGACAGAACTGAAAGGAAAAACAAACAAATCCACAATTATAGCTGGAGACAACTATAATTAAATGTTGAGCTCTTCTCTCAACATTTAATAAACAGCTAGTCAGAAAATCAGCAAGGATACAGAAGAACAAAACACCAACATCAACCAACAGAATGGAATCAATATTTATAGAACACTCCATCCAACAAGCAGAATACACATACTTTTCAAGTGCCCATGGAATATATACCAAGATTGGCCAAATCCTGGGCCATAAAACAAACCTTAACAAATGTAAAAGAATTGAAATCATACAGTGTGTTCTCTGACCACAACGTAAACTAACTAGAAATCAATAGTAGAAAGATAACAGGAAAATCTCCAAACACTAGAAAATTAAACAACATAATCCATGTGTCAAAGGGGAAGTCACAAGTGAAATTAAAAAATACACTGAACTAAGTGAAAATGAAAATGCATCCTATACAAATTTGTGGTACACAGCAGTGCTGAGGGGGAAATTTAAAGCATTAAATGCTTACATTAGAAAAGAGGAAAAGTCTCAAATAAATAATTTAAGCTACAACTTCAAGAACCTAGAAAAACAAGAGCAAAATAAACCCAAAGCAAGCAGAAAGAAGGAGAGAATAAAGACAAGAGCAGAGAGCAATGAAGCTGAAAATCAAAAAGAAAAACAAAGAAAATCAATGAAACAATGAATTGGTTCTTTAAAAAGATCAATAAAACCAGTGGTAGTAGTTACACAAATCTCCATTTGTGACAAAATGGCACGGAACTATACACAAACATTGTGCCAATGTCAATTTCCTTTCTGGTTTGGATATTTTGCTATAAATATATAAGATATATCATCATTAGGGTAAACTAGGTAAAGGGTTCATGGGACCTCTCTGTGCCATCTTGGCAACTTCCTGTGAATCTATAATAATCTCAAAATAAAAAGTTAAATTTGAAAACATTTGTACAACTAAAACATTATTTATTTTACAATGTTATATAAATTCTTCACAGGAAAACTATAGGGTGCTATGATAACATAGCAAGTGGACCCTATTTCTTCATCTGTTGTTGACCTTCCAAGAACCTGGTTACCCTTTTCTGAATGGTATCCAAATTGTCAGTGTCCTTCTTAAATAGTGATGCCCAGAAGGGAACATCCTGCTTCAGACAGAAAATCACTTCCCTGGTCTAGACACAATACTTTTATTAATGTGGCCAGTCTTCGTTTGCTCTTTAAGTAGCCATAGCACATATTCTTGCATCATTTTTAGTCTTGTAGTCAAATAAAACTTTCAGATCCTGGCATATAGATGGAAAAAATTTTCACCATTAGTACTTATATAATTGGTTATCACAAACCTAAATGGAAGATCTTTCATTAATCTTCATGGGATTTCATCGTGTTGAATTCACTCCAGCTCTGTCCCAGCCATCAAGAAAGTTTTCAAACTTGATTTAGTTGTCTATAATAAGGATGTGTTGGTCCACTTGTGTTGCTATAAAGGAATATCTGAGACAGGGTAACTTAAAAAGAAAAGAGATTTATTTGGCTCATGGTTCTGCAGACTATACACGAAGCATAGTGCTAGCATCTGCTTCTGGTGAGGGCCTCAGTAAGCTTACAATAATGGCAGAAGGCAAAGGGCATCCAGTGTGTCACATGGCAAGAGAGAGAGAGATAGGGACAAGGTCTCAGGCTCTTTTAAACAGCCAGATCTCATGTGAACTAACAGAGTGAGAACTCACTCGTTATTGTGGGGACAGCACCAAGACATTCATGAGGGATCCACTCCCATGCCCCAAACACCCCCAACCAGGCCCACCTCCAACATTGGAGGTCACGTTTCAACACGAGATTTGGAGGGGACAAAACATCCAAACCATACCAAAAGCCTATCTTTATATTGTGAGTCAGCTGCAGATATGCCAGAGTCTATCATTCTGTGCCTTCATCTCACTCACTGCTATTGAAAATGTTGAGCAGCACAAGGTTCAGTAGCCATGGAGGTGTGCTGCTTGATCTTTAAGAAAGAATTTACCATTCAACCGCCAGGAGTTAAGTTAGCTATTAGCCTTTAGCTGTTAATGGCTTCAGGCTTAGCCTCAGCTTAAAAAAAAATTGTAGAAAAAAAACCCCCCACATAATCCAAGATCTACTCTCTTAACAATTTTTTAAGTGTGCAATACAGTATTGTTAACTATAAGCACAATGCTATACAGTAGATCTCTAGGACTTTTTAATCTTGCATGAATGAAAAGTTATACTTACTGAATGGCAACTCTCTAGCTTCCCACTACCCCCACTCCTTGGCAGCTACCATTCTACTTTCTGTTTCAATGAGTTTGACTTCTTTAGATACTTCATATAGGTGGAATCATGCGGTATTTGTCCTTCTTGTGAATGGATTATTCCGTTTAGCATAATGTCCTCCAGGTTCATCCATGTTGTGGCATGTGACAAGATTTCCTTCCCTTTTAGGGATGAATAATATTCCGTCAAGGGCATATATACTGTACCACATTTTCTGTATCCATTCATGTGTTGATGGACATTTAGGTTATTTCTGCAGAGCTTATAGCTTGCAGTGAACACCAAGAATGAGTTCTCAGACACTTCCAGCTGAGCGGGGAGAGGGACCACTCTTCTGAGAGAGTCACCCCAGTATCTGTCCGCCAAGTATTTATTGAAAGGGGTTGTTAAACTACGAACATCCACTAGAGGGCCTTTTGAGGTCTGGTCATTAGACACCTATGGCCTTGTAAAAGCACTCAAACCGCATTCTTAGGAGGCTGTTTTCAGCATTCCTTATCACTTACTCCACTCCTTGTCCTGTTTTCAGGGTCAAGGAGTTACATTCCCATGCACAAACAACATACACACAGTGCCTCAGTATTTTTCCATGCCGCTACCTCAAATGTCATATACATAAGCTTGAATATGTTGCCATGCACCCACAACAGTTTCCACCTCTTGGCTACTGTGAATAATGCTGCAATGAACACAGGAGTGCAAACATCTCTTCAAGATCCTGATTTCAATCTTTTGGATAATACCCAGAAGTAGGATTGCTAGATTGTATATTAGTTCTATTTTTAATTTTTTGAGAAACCTCCATACTGTTTTCCATAGCAGTTGCACCATTTTATACTCCCACCAACAGTGCACAAGGGTTCCAATTTCTCCACTTCTGCACCAACACTTGTTATTTTGTTTGTTTGTTTTAAATCATGGCCACTCTAACAAGTGTGAAGTGATGCCTCGTTTGTGATTTTCATTTGCATGATTAGAGATGTTGGGCAGCTTTTCATAGACCTGTTGGCCATTTGTATGCCTTCTTTTGAGAAATGCCTGTTCAAGTCTTTCGCACATTTAAAAATCGGATTTTTTTGTTGTTAATATTTTGGACAAACCTCTTATCAGATATATGGTTTGAAAATATTTTCTCCCATTCCATTGGTTGCCTTTTCACTCTGTTGATTATTTCCTTTTTTGTGCAGAAGCTTTTTAGCCCTAACTTGTCTTATTAGCCCTGATATAGCCCTAACTTGTCTATTTTTGGTTTTTCTGCCTGTGCTTTTGGTGTCATATCCAAGAAATCATTGCTAAGATCAATGTCATTAAACTTTCAGATTTATGTTAGATTTCTGCCTAGATATTTCATTTTTTGGAGCTATGTAAATTGCATTTTAAAAGTTTGTTTCCAAATTGTTATTATACAGAAACTTGATTGCCAAATTATTAGTGTACAGAAATATTGTATGTTGACCTTATATCCTGCAACCTTGCTGAACTTCCTTATTAGTTCTAGAATTTTGTATGTGTGGATTTCTTTGACTTTTCTTTATAGATGATTGTCTTACCTGTGAATAAAGACAGTTTTATTTCTTCTTTTTCAATATGTACACATTTTATTTATTTTTCTTGCCTTATTGCACTGGCTAGGACTTCCAGTATGAAACTGAATAGGAGTAGTGAGTGTGTATTTCCTTGCCTTCTTCCCAATCTTAGAAGCAAAGTATTCCATCTTTCACTATTAACAATGATGTTTGCTGTAGATTTTTAAATAGATGCCTTTCATTAGGTTGAAAAAGTTTCTTTCTATTCTTAGTTTGCTGAGAGTTTTTGTTTTCTCATGAATGGATGTTAACTTTTGACAAACACTGTTTCTGCATCATTTGATGTGATCATATGGTTCTTCTTTATTAACTTGTTGATATGATGGATTGCATTGATTTTTGCATATTGAATGAGCCTTTAATTCATAGGATAAACCCCACTTGGTTACAGGATATTATTCTCTTTATATATTGCTGATTTGATTTACTAATGTTTGTATCTATGGTCAAAAGGGATCTTAATATGTCATTTTATTTTCTTGTAATATCTATATCTGGTGTTGGCATCATGGTAATACTGCCTTCATAAAATAAGTTGGGAAGTATTCTCTTCTACTTTCTGGAAGAGATTTGCAGAATTAGCATTATTTATTCTTTAAACGTTTGGTAGAATTTTGGAACTATCTGGACCTGGAGCTTTCTTTTCTCAAAGATATTTAGTTACAAATTTAGTTTCTTTAATAGTTATCATACTAATAATAACTTTTAAAAACTAACATTCAGTGAAAGCTTGTTATGTGACTGGTACAGAACCTAGAAGTGAAGTTTATATCCTTTAATCCTCTTGGCAACAATTTGGGGTAAGTATTATTATCCCATTACTGAGAACTAAAGTGGTTTCATAACTTGTCTAAGATTACATAGTTAATGAATAGCAGAGCCTGGATTCAAACACAGGCCTGCCTTCCTTCTGAGAATATATTCTTAATTATCATCTTTGTGTTCTCCTCTCTGTAAACAACCAGATAAAACAAGGAGAATGAGAAACAGGAATAGAGGCTAGGTGCAGTAGCTCATGCCTGTAATTCCAGCACTTTGAGAGGCCAAGGCGGGAGGATCTCCTGAAGTCAGGAGTTTGAGACCAGCCTGGCCAACATGGTGAAATCCCATCTCTACTAAAAATACAAAAATTACCAGGGTGTGATGGCGCGTGCCTGTAGACCCAGCTACTTGGGAGGCTGAGGCATGAGAATCACTTGAAGCTGGGAGGCGGAGGTTGCAGTGAGCCAAGATCATGCCACTGCACTCTGGCCTGGGCAACAGAGTGAGACCCTGTCTCAAAAAAAAAAAAGAAAGAAAAAGAAAAGAAAGAAAGAAAGAAACAGGAACAGAAACCACACCTTCACATCTTCAGTGAGAGTAGGAGAGTAAGAGGCAGCTATCACCTAAAATTACAATGCGTATGGAAGAGCTGGTTAGTGCAATGAGGAAAAATGGGGGTCAGGAAAGAGTCCCTGGCTCTTCTGATGCCAGACACATGTAGTAGGGTAGAATCCCCTAGGGTATGTGGCACACCATTGTGGACAAAATCACTAACACCTGGCTTGCCCCAGCATGATACAGGTACACAGGCTGGCTGCAGAAGTGGTAGCTGAAGTGGTGCCAGGCCAGGAATTGATGATAAGCCATCTTTGCATGAAGCAGTCTGTTGCTGTGGTAGGGTGGGAAGGACACTGAGATTGATGACCAGACTGGCACATGTCTACCATTATTGGTTGGGGAGAAGAAAAGACTAAACCAATAACTCTCACACACTATCTTGTACCTTGAGAGGCTCCAAGGAACTCTGAACCAAGGAAATGTTTTGTTGCTCAAAACTCAGCACTGTCCCTTCTGCTTTCTACAGAGCTGGTCTAGCAAAATCAATCATCATTGAAATATTAGTAATAATAAAAAGAAGGCAATATAGGAACTATACAAAAATATCCTCAAGAATAAAGGAACATGGCCAAGACAGAACCAAAAAGCACACACCAGAAATAGTTTGCCATGGGAAAAAAAATTAAAATCATGACCAAAGATATGCAAAAAAATGTAATAAAAAGAAAATCTGTGAATCAAGCATGGGCTTAAGCAGAGATACAATACCTGAAGAAAGAAATAAGATAAAGGAGATTAAAAAATGAGCTGACAGAGCTCATGAAAGAAATAGAGAAAACAGAAACAAAAGAGAAATGAAGGCCATAATAGGAAGAGCAAAAAAGAAAACAGATACTGTTCAAAAAACAGCTATGGGCATGGAAGGAAGAAAAGGGAGCAAAATGAATGAAAATATAATAAATAGTTTTAAAAGTTTAAAAGGATTGAAGAGAAAGTGACATATATAGAGAACAAAGGTTATCCACCATATGCATGATTGGTGTTTCTGAATAAGAGAATAGATAAAATGGAACCACAGCATCAACAAAAATGTTCAAATATATCATTCAAGAGTGCTTCTAGTAATAAGACTTGAATTTATAGCTTGAAAGAACAAACTTATCCCACGTAAAATCGCCACAGAAGAAGTAAGTTCAGTTCATATACTGATGAAGTTACTGGACTTTGGAGATTAAGAAAGAATCCTATGGGAATCCTTGCAAATAAACCACATCATTTGTGACTGGGAAAAAATTGTCTGGCTTCCAACCTCACCATAATAGCATCCAACATCAGAAGATGGAGGCGCAATGCTTACCAAATCTTCAGGGAAAGAGTACGTGTGCCCAGCCAGACTGTCATCCAAGTATAATGTCACAAACAGATGCCTTTATAGTTCCCAAGAGCCTTTCTTCTTGGAGATATAATTGTCTGATAAATTTCTACAAACAGATGTAATAGTAAAAATAATGACAGCGATCAATGGGCCCATTAAAAGCTAAAGAAAGAGAATATCATATAAATGTTATATACTTTAATTGTATAAATAAAAATTATCATATAATTCTGGAGATTCTGGGGGGAAACATGGAGGTGGTGCAAGTATGCGAATGTTCTCATCTTTTGAGAATTATTTAAAGCCTATAGCTCAATAATAGAGGCAGAAATATTTTTCTTTGAAGGTAAAAATTCACTTTAACATGTTATGTGTCAGGATTAAAGAGTATTTATTTATTTATGTTTAACATTTTATTTTTTAATAATTTTAGATTTACAGAAGAGATGCCAAGATAGTACAGATCATTCCTGTATACCCTTCACCCAGGTTCTTCTAATGTTAACATCTCACTTAACAATGGTGCATTTTTCAAAACAAGAAATTAACATTGATATAATACTTGTAACTAAACTACAGACTTTATTTAGGTTTTCCCCTTTTTTCTTTCCACATCTGACCCAGGATACCACATAGGATTTAGTCATCGTCTGCTTAGTCTCCTTCAATCTGCGATAGTTTCTTGGTCTTTAAGGAATATTTATTTTTAAAAACCTTTTTATTATGGAAAAATTTAAACATATACAACAGTAGAAATGAAATTAATATTATAAGCCCCATGTATTCATCACTCAGCTTCAACAATTAACATTTTGCAAGTCTTGTTTCATTCATCCACCACCTCAAAATTTTGTTGTTGAAGTATTTTTTTTCTTCTATTATTTATTTATTTATTTTTTATTTTTTATTTATTATTATTATTATACTTTAAGTTCTAGGGTACATGTGCATAACGTGCAGGTTTGTTACATATGTATACTTGTGCCATGTTGCTGTGCTGCACCCATCAACTCGTCATTTACATCAGGTATAACTCCCAATGCAATCCCTCCCCCCTCCCCCCGTTGTTGAAGTATTTTAAAACAAAACCCAGGCCATATCATTTCATCCATAAATGTTTCAGTAAACGTTTCTACCTAATAAAGACATTAAGATAATATAAATACCATGCCACTATTACACCTTAAAAATAAAAAATAAATCTTTTTTTTTTTTTGGATGAAGTCTTGCTGTGTCACCCAGGCTGGAGCGCAGTGGCATAATCTCAGCTCACTGCAACCTCTGTGTCCAGGGTTCAAGCGATTCTTCTGCCTCAGCCTCCCGAGTAGCTGGGACTACAGGCGTGCGCCACCATGCCCGGCTAATTTTTGTATTCTTAGTAGAGACGGGATTTCACCATATTGGCCAGGCTTGTCTTGAACTCCTGACCTCATGATCTGCCCGCCTTGGACTCCCAAAGTGCTGGGATTACAGGCATGAGCCACCACACCCGGCCAAAAAATAATTCTTTAATGTAATCTCATCTTATGCCGTATCCAAAGTTCCCCAATTCTCACAAATATATCATTTTCACTTAGTTTGTTCGCATTAGGATCAGAGCAAGGTTCATATACTGTATTTGATTATTTTAGCTCTTAAGTTTCTTTTGTTACATAACCCAGACCCCCACCCGGTACCACTGATTTATTGGAAAAAACTAGATCATTTGTCCTGTAGAATTTCTTACATTTTGGATTTGGTCGATTGCTTCTGTAGGGTGTCATTTAACTCATTCTCTTTTTATTCCCTGTGTTTCCCGAGAATGGATAGTTAGATATAGAGGCTTTATTAGGTTAAGTTTTTTTTTGTAGGCAAAAATATTGAATAGGCGATGCTGTGTACTTCCCATCCCATCACATCAAGGGGTACATCATGTGTGTTGTCTCACTTGTAGGGATGCTAAAATTGATTAGTGGGATCAGGTGGTATCAGCCTGATTCATCTATTATAAAGTTCTTGTTAAGCTTTTACCTAATGGTTTTAGCTGCCATTGATAATAGTCAATGCATAGTCTTTATTAGAACCCGATAAACGGCGATATTCTTACTGTATCATTTATTCCACCTGTCAACTGGAATTCTTCTAAAAGAATGCTCTTTATCAACTATTTAGTTACCTAGAAAAAGGCAGAATGTTTGATTCTTACTCTTTTTTAAAAACCAATTTTCAGAACAATAAATTGGTGCTCTAGCAACCTCCAGTGATGACCAATGAGCTTTCTGACTTTTTGTTTCATTATTAAAGAATCATTAGGAACTCGTGAAGTTAAAAGAATTAATGTTTATCGGCCGGGTGTGGTGGCTCGCGCCTGTAATCCCAACACTTTGGGAGGCCGAGGCAGGTGAATCACGAGGTCAGGAGTCCGAGACCAGCCTGGCCAACATGTTGAAACCCCATCTGGGCCGGGCGCGGTGGCTCAAACCTGTAATCCCAGCACTTTGGGAGGCGGAGACGGGCGGATCACGAGGTCAGGAGATCGAGACCATCCTGGCTAACGCGGTGAAACCCCGTCTCTACTAAAAAATACAAAAAAAAAAAAAAAAACTAGCGGGGCGAGGTGGCAGGTGCCTGTAGTCCCAGCTACTCGGGAGGCTGAGGCAGGAGAATGGCGTAAACCCGGGAGGTGGAGCTTGCAGTGAGCTGAGATCCAGCCACTGCACTCCAGCCTGGGCGACAGAGCGACACTCCGTCTCAAAAAAAAAAAAAAAAGAAATCCCATCTGTACTAAACATACAAAAATTAGCTGGGTGTGGTGACAGGCGCCTATAATCCCAGCTACTTGGGAGACTGAGGCAGGAGAATCACTTGAAATCGGGAGGCCGAGGTTGCAGTGAGCCGAGATCACGCCATTGCGCTCCAGCCTGGGCAACAAGACTGAAACTCTGTCTCACAAAATAAATAAATAAATAAATAATGTTTATCAATCAGTTGCAATAATTATTTATTTTGATGCTTAAATTATCTCATCTTAAACCAGCAGGAGCACTTACAAGTTGGTGTCTGTGTCCTTGTGGCACAACCCCAGTAGTCACTAGTAGCTTCTTCACTTATTTTGTACATTTGCCATCTTTGACTAGTATCAACTATTTCTCCAAAAAGCTCTGTTTCCTTTAGATGGAAAATGATATTTATTTGCCAATATTTTGATACTAGTGTGCTCACTAGACACTGAGTCACTATTGTATCTACGTCTTTTCAGTGTAGAAAGCTAAGAAATGCAATTTTTTTTTAAAAAAAACTGAATCATAAATTCATACTGATATTTCCAATTCAAATGTGCGATTAAAGGGTTTATGCTTAATTTATTTAGTTTTGTACTGGCAACTTTTTAATGTTGTGTGGAAAACTCTGATCCCTGACAACATTAACATACTTCTGAATTTGCCTTATACCATGTGTATAAATAGCAATACTAGTATTACTAAGGCTACTGATAGCAGGTTAAGATTTTTTTTAGAGTGTTTTGTCCTTATGGTATCTTCCACTTGATTTGTGTAGTCAAAACACTGTATTTTAAAGCAATTTGAAATAATTTTGTTTTTCTCTGTGAGGTCATGTGTGATGCACTGTAATGTATGAGTGCCTCTAATTGACTGAACCCAAATCCCATCCCAAACCCCGGCTGCAAAAGGGCTTTTTATCTTTTCAGACTCTACATACTGAAATTCATGTTGAACAAATCAGTCTGCTGAGTCTATCCCTATCAGGTTATAGGTAAGGGATTCTAGGTTGTTCGCCAAAAGGCTAATGGGGTAGGGGATCAGGAAATGTGATGACGGTTTAGAATACCTGCTTTAGGGAGGTGAGCGGAAATGGACTCCGGGACACAGATTGATTTCTGATTAGTGCTCAGGACCTAACTGAGGAGAGAAGGCTTGCGTTCCTAATGGCATTGTCTGCATGACTGCATCTAGTAGCCAAGCTAAGAGGAGAGGAGAGTGGCCTTTGCAAAGGTGGGAGTAGTAAAAGAACAGGGGACACAGGATGCTGAGGCACTGGTAATGGAGGAATTGATGTGATATAGTATGAGCTCTAGACTTCAGAAGAAAGGAAGTTAAAATAGACAGAAAAATAATGATAAACACTCCAAGGAGTCAGGCATTGTCCTAAACAATTTACATCTGTTAACTCACTTAACCCTTACAACAATGCTGAGGCAAGTATTATCATTACCTCCATTTTACCGATAAGGAAACTGAGATGCTGAGAGGTTAATTTGTCCAAGGTACACAGTTTGTGGCAGAGCCAGAGTTTAAATCCAGACAGTCTGGCTCCAGAGACTGAAGCAATGAGACATCATTTTGTACTTAAAATCTGGCAAAAAAAAAAAAAAAAAAAGAGCTATAAAAGCTATCATACTTATAGTGAGAAGAGATATAGATTAAAGAGTATCCTTGCACACTGCATATGGAAATTGAAGTATTATAGCCATTTTAGAAAATAATCTGGGCTGGGTGTGGTGGCTCATGCCTGTAATCCCAGCACTTTGGGAGGCCAAGGCGGGTGGATCACTTGAGGTCAGGAGTTTGAGACCAGCCTGGCCAACATGATGAAACCCTGTCTCTACTAAAAATACAAAAATTAGCTGGGCATGGTGGCGGGCACCTGTAATCCCAGCTACCTGGGAGGCTGAGGCAGGAGATTCACTTGAACCCGGGAGGCAGAGGTTGCAGTGAGCTGAGATCACACCACTGCACTCCAGCCTGGGTGACAGAGCAAGACTCCGTCTCAAAAATAAATAAAAAATAAAAAATAAATAAAATATCCTGGGTCAAACACAGTGGCTCATGCTTGTAATCTCAACACTTTGGGCGGTTGAGGTGGGAGGATGGCTTGAGCCCAGGAGTTCAAGACCAGCCTGGGAAATATGAAAAGACACCATCTCTACTAGATAGATAGATAGATAGATAGATAGATAGATAGATAGATAGATGAATACACGAATAAAATATTCTGCTTACTCAGCAAGCTCACTCCTGGGAATCTATTCCATAGGAATGAAAGTGCTAGTAAGGACATACATAAAAGGACGTTTTATTGCAGTATTGTTTGTAGTTGCAAAAAAACTGGATGCCAAGTGAAAGACTGTCAATAGGAGAATGGTTAAATAAATGATAGTATATCCACAATGTGAATATTTTACAGCCATTAAAAAGGATGAATTAGGATAATAACAGGTGACATGAGGGAGTTCCATGAGGTATTGGGAATTGGAAAAGCAAACATCAAGATGCAAAATAGTTGTTAATACATGAAGAAGAGAAAAAATAAATCTGAATGTCATCACTTTGCAACCTCAAATGAATTAATGAATCTACAGATCAATCATCATGACAGCTAACCTCACAAAAAATTGTCAACCAGACTTTTGGTGCATCCTGAAGGAAGAACACACCATCATCTATGAAGTAATCATAAAAATTGGACCTGAATCTGATACTGCCTCCAGAGCCAAATATAAACTTACAGGAAATACAGAGGAAAGAGCATGTTATACTACCAGGGGTGTCCAGTGTTTTGGCTTCCCTGGGCCACACTGGAAGAAGAAGAATTGTCTTGGACCATACATAAAATACACTAACACTAATGATAGCTGATGAGCTAAAAAAAAAAAAAAAATTGCAAAAAATTTCATAATGTTTTAAGAAAGTTTACGAATTTGTGTTGGGCCACATTCAAAGCCGTCCTGGGATGCATGCAGCCTGTGGGCTGTGGGTTGGACAAGATTGTCTTAGACTATGGGAATACAATCAACAAAATCTAGACCATGGGAAATGCTATAGGACAAATGTTTTCTTTTCTTCAACAATAAATTGCAAGAAAAAGAAAAAGAGGGGGACCCTGTGTATTTAAAAGAGATTCAAAAGATATATGAACCAATTGCAAGGATTTGCCCTTATTTGGGTTTTGACTTAAGCAAACACATTGTTTTTTTAAAAGTCATATGTAATGTTTATTGGACAATTGGAAAATTAACATTGATTAGACATTTGATAATATTAAGGAATTATTTTTACTTTATCATTATTATTTTTTGCTTTGTTGCTGTGCTAATGGTGTTATGGTTTAAAAAGAATCCTTGTCTTTTAGAGATGCATACGAATTATTGACAGATGAAATGATGTGAAGCCCAACATTTGCTGCAAATAAAGAGGTAAGAGTGAGTGAGAATATGGATAAAATGAGATGATTGGGCCGGGTGCGGTGACTCAAGCCTGTAATCCCAGCACTTTGGGAGGCTGAGACGGGCGGATCACAAAGTCAGGAGATCGAGACCATCCTGGCTAACCCGGTGAAACCCCGTCTCTACCAAAAAATACAAAGAAAACTAGCCGGGCGAGGTGGCGGGCGCCTGTACTCCCAGCTACTCGGGAGACTGAGGCAGGAGAATGGCGTAAACCCGGGAGGCGGAACTTGCAGTGAGCTGAGATCCGGCCACTGCACTCCAGCCTGGGCGACTGAGCGAGACTCTGTCTCAAAAAACAGAAAAAAAAAAAAAAAAAAAAGAGAGATGATTGGCTCTCAAATAATCATTGTTGAAGCTGGATGGTGGGTATTTTGAGTTCATTATACTATTCTGTTTTTAAAATATGTGAATTTTTTTCATGATAAAGTTTTTCTAAAATATTGTGGGAAGGGTGCTAAATATATTTCATTTGCCCCTCCAGACCCACTCTCCACCCTCCCCACCATGTTCTGTGCCTGGGAGGCTGACCTCTATGGATACAATGGTTCAGTGGGCTCCTGTGACCTCTGTTGAGTTCAGAAAATGGGATACCTATAGGAGATGGAAGGGAGGAAAGAGAGGGAGATCGGGGTTTTTAATTTCCCGGGTTTTCTCACTGATGAATAATAGTGAACTGTCTGCCTCCAGCAACTAGCCAGGGGTCTCAGCTCACACCAGAGCTTTCTCCACCCATCCCTCTCTATTACTGGTCCCTCCCCTTGCCCCCGGGTACTGCCCTTTCCCTAGTGGCTTCCCTATACCCTGCCCACACTTTCCTAAATAGTCCCTTATTACATCCTTCTCAAATTACCCAATTTGGGTGTGCCATCTGTTGCTTACTGGGCCCCTGTCTGATACCAAAGGCAATCAGCTGTGAAAGTCAGGACAAGGGGAGGAAGCCCAGGGGAGGAGTGTAGGAGGGGTTGAAGTGCAAGGCATGGCAACAGAGGACAGAAGTGATAGCCAAATACTTAACAACTGGTAGAGGACAGGCACCAGCCCATCAGAATGGATTCCATGTGTCAACAACTAGTACCGATACTAGCGCTGATACATTCCAGATGGATCTTAGCCCTGTTTGAGGGGCTCGAGACCTGCAGGACAGGACTGGTTGGGTTATTTGAACTCAAGTGTTCCCAGATGGTTGGGGCCTGGTGGTTAGGAAGACTCACAGATTCTCACTTCCCAGGGGAATCTCAGCTGCCAGCAGTGGCTCTGGGGGTGCAGCTGGAGAGCCTTCGTGGCTTCTGGGAAAGCAGCCCTTCAGTTCTCCCTAGGGAGCTGGAGTGGGAAAGGTAAGTGGTGGCTCCATTAGAGGACAGTGCTCAGGCTGCAAAATCCAAATGGAGGTGGGCGGTGAGGGGAGAAAGGGCCTCTTTCCCATGCTGACATCCTGGTCTCACACAGCAAACAAACCAAAACAAAACAAAACAAAAACTGAGAAGGTAATGCTACAAAGATCATGTGGCTCCCTAACTCTATTGGGACAAAACCTCTTTTAAAATGTTTTAATTTTAAAATACATACATTTAACATTTTATTTAACTGACAGTTCAAAATGATCCATACATAAAGAGTATAACCAGATATACAGTGAAACATCTCTAAGGCCTGCCCCATCTGCCCAGTCCCCGTCTTCCCCGAATAGCCAGTGACTGTAACCTTTCAGAGATTTTTTTTGTTTGTTTTTGAGACGGGGTCTCACTCTGGTTGCCCAGACTGGAATACAGTGGCATGATCTTGGCTCACTGTAGCCTCAAACTCCTTGGCTCAGGTGATTCTCCCACTTCAGCCTTCTGAGTAGCTGGGGCTGCAAGTGCACACCACCACACCTGGCTAATTTTTTTTTTTTTTGTATTTTTAGTAGAGATGGGGTTTCACCATATTGCCCAGGCTGGTCTTGAACCCCTGGACTCAAGCAATCCACCAGCCTCGGCCTCCCAAAGTACTGGGATTATAGGCATGAGCCACCACACTCAGCCCAGAGATTTTTTTAATGCTGGTATGAACAAATATAAATATACATCCCCAATCCCCTCCTTTTAATACAATGTATGCTCTATTCCACATCATGCTTTTTTCCCTTAAAAAGGTATTGGAGACCTTTCCAAACTGATACATACAGAGTTTCCTTGTTCTTTATTTTGTTCTAGCTATGTGGTATTCCATTATGCAGTAATGTATTTAATCATCCTTATTGACCGATATTTAGGTTGTTTCCAACCTTTTAAAATTACTAACAATATACATGTATTGAATTAATGAATAGGTAGGTGAATGTTCAAATGGAAAACATTATGCATAAATAATTTCCCATGTCTGCTAATATATCTGTGGAGTAAATTCCTAGAAGTGAACTTACTGGGTCAAAGATCAAGATCATATGCTCCTGTAATTTTGATAGATACTGTAAAATTATCCCATCATATCCACAGATCCTACCCATACTCAAAGGGAGGGAATGATACAGAGTATGTGTGCTAAGGGGCAGGAATATGAGGGTTGATATAGTTTGTATATTTGTCCCCTCCACATCTCATATTGAAATGTGACTCCCAGGCCAGGCACGGTGGCTCACGCCTATAATCCCAGCACTTTTGGAGGCCAAGGCAGGAGGATCACCTGGTTTCGGAGTTTGAGACCAGCCTGACCAACATGGCAAAACCCCATCTCTATTTAAAATACAAAAATTAGCCATGTGTGGTGGTGGGCGCCTGTAATCCCAGCTACTCAGGAGACTGAGGCAGGAGAATTGCTTGAATCCGGGAGGCAGAGGTTGCAGTGAGCGGTGAGCGCTGAGATCGTGCCACTGCACTCCAGCCTAGGTGACAGAGTGAGACTCCGTGTCAAAAAAAAAAAAAAAAAAAAAGTGACCCCTAGTGTTGGAGGTGGGGCCTAGTGGGAGATGTTTGGGTCATGGGGACAGGATCCTTCATGAATGACTTGATACCCGCTGCACAGTAATGAGTGAGTTCTTAAGCTATGAGTTCACATGAGAGCTGGTTGTTTAGAGAGTCTGGCACCTCTGCCCCTTTCTCTTGTTCTGTTTCTTACTTTTTGATACACCTGCTCCCTCTTCCCCTTCTGCCATGAGTGGAAGCTTCCTGAGGCCTCACCAGATGCAGATGCTGGCACCGTGCTTTTTATACAGCCTGCAGAACTGTGAGCCAAAATAAATCTCTTTTCTTTGTAAATTACCCAGCCTCAGGTATTCCTTTATAGCAACACAAAACAGACTAACACAGGAGTCATCTTAGAATTCTGCCTACCACACTTTCATTTGTTCCTGAGTCCAGCTTTGCTCAGCCCTTGGCTTCAGCCTGGAGTCCAGATGACCTGGCTACTGTCCCTGGTTCAGGAGCCCACAAAAGCCATTCCCCATCCTTGTGTGCACCAGCACTTCCCCTAATTGGTTCTTGGCTAGACTCTGCCTCAGTTTCCTGGTTGCCGGCTGCATATCCATACTCTTTTTGTTGTTGTTGAGACGGAGTCCTGCTTTTTGCTCCAGGCTGGAACGCAGTGGCACCATCTTGGCTCACTGCACTGCAACCTCTGCCTCCCGAGTAGCTGGAATCACAGGCGTGTGCCACCATGCCTGGCTAATTTTTATATTTTTAGTAGAGGTGTGGTTTCGCCGTGTTGGTCAGGCTAGTCTCGAACTCCTGGCCTCAAGAGATCAGCCCGCCTCGGCCTCCCAATGTGCTGGGATTACAGGTGTGAGCCACTGCACCTGGCTACATATCCATACTCTTCTAAAGACCAAATCATTTTACCAGTTGACTGTCAGCTGCCTACCCCAGGCACTAGGTGTTCCTGTCTCAGCCATTCCATGAAGAGTGGTCAGCATTTCTAGGGTAGTATTCAGAACCTGTAGACAACAATAAGCCCATGAGCGCCAACCACACCAGTCACTTCCTAGCCCCTCCTCCCTCTCTTCTGCCTCTGAATACATAATCTTGAAGGGGGCTCACAATGATCCATGAATGCCACTCTCTTTATGATCATGTCTTTAAAATGTATTTCCCCTGGATTTTTTTGTCCTCACACAGTCCTCTTTAGAATCTGAGTGACTACATTTTAGTACAATTTCTTCTCATCTTAAGGTGTATTTCCTAAACTTCTTAGAGATACCAACAACAGATACTAGTTTCAAGAGTCTCTCAACAGATACTGGTTTCAAGAGTCTCTCTCTAAGGGTCTCTCCTGTCTATCTCCTTCCCTCCAGCTCCCATTTTTCCACCAACCTTCCCACCAGACCACCACAACAGGAGTTACATAGCATGCCCAGAAAAATCTCCTGCCTTAATGAAATTTGTCTTTTTAGATTTGCAACCCTATTTGTGACGCTAGAGGTATTTTCTCAAGACAGGTATTTTATGAGTCATTGGGAAACCATTATCCCATGACCACATCTGAGACCATGGATGTTTACTCACTAAGAAAATTTAGATATTTTCAAAATTTACCTGGATAGGAACAGATTATTTTCAGCTGCAAATTCCTTTCTGGTGCAGATCAAAATTGTGATAATTTTTAAAAATATTTAAGTCACTTACAGTTAAATTACATAAACACACAAATAGTGCACCAAATAAGATTTTGAAGTCCTTTATGTTTGGTGCTAAGAGTCAAACTCTTGTCTTGTCTTTATCAATGATGACTGCAAATTTTACAGAGGGTAATAGAGGAAGAATCTTCCTTAAATCAATCATGGGTAAATACTAACATCTCTCTATATTAGGTGCCAGGATTGACTTTGAAAGTGTCAAAGGGTGTATCTCTCTCCCTCTTCTAGTGACTTGTCACCATGCCTGAAGTCACACCATTAGATGCCTTTTCTCTTAGTCTTATAGGTTTTTTGCTCTTTAGGAGCCCCTTTACTATTTTTTTAAAGTTTTTTTTTTGAGACGGAGTCTCACTCTGTCGCCCAGGCTGGAGTGCAGTGGTGCAATCATGGCTCACTGCAACATCCGCCTCCCGGGTTCAAGCGATTCTCCTGCCTCAGTCTCCTAAATACCTGGGATTACAGGTGCCGTAACCACACCTGGCTAATTTTTGTGTTTTTTAGTAGAGATGAGATTTCACCATGTTGGCCAGACTGATCTCAAACTCCTGACCTCAGGTGATCTGCCTGCCTCGGTCTCCCAAAGTGCTGGGATTACAGGATTGAACCGCCACGCCAGGCCCCCTCTACTTTTTTTTTTTTTTTGGCAGTTTTTATGGTTTTCTTTAAACACAAAACACGCACATGAGCTGCCTATTCATTTTCTTTGCTGCGCAGTATGGCATTGAGGTTGGTGACTCTGATGGCCAGCTGGGCTGCTCTTTCCACGATGGCCTTGCAGTTCTTGGAAGAAACACGGTGAGTAATCTTAGCACAGTAAGATTTGTTGCACATCACCAGCACTTCCAGCTCCTCGATGTCATGGAGCAGGAATTCCTGGAAACCACTGGGCAGCATGCGCTTTGTTTTTTTGTTGCTCCCCTAACCAACATTGGGCATCAAGATCTGGCCCTTAAACCTTCTACAAACCCTATTGTCAATACCTCTGGGTTTCTGCCAGTTAGGCTTCATTTTGACATATCAGTCTGACTGGTACAGGATGAACTTCTTAGTTCTCTTTTTGACAATCTTGAGTTTCACAAGGGGTCTGAGGGCAGCTGTGATGCCAAGGAGGAGATGGCTGCCACCTCTGTAGGCAGCGCTGAGGAAGAGAGAATATTCTCTACTATTTTATTTTATTGTTTCACTTTTGGAGACAGAGTCTTGCTCCATCGCCCAGGCTGCAGTGCAGTGGCACGATCATGGCTCACTACAGCCTCAACCTCCTAGGCTCAAATGTTCCTCCTGGGATTACATGTGTGAGCCACCATGCCAGGCCCATTTCTTTTTAAATTAAGCATTTTATCATGCCTGTAATCCCAGCACTTTGGGAGGCTAAGGCAGGTTGATCACCTGAGATCAGGAGTTTGAGACCAGCCTGGCCAACATGGTGAAACCCTGTCTCTACTGAAAATACAAAAAAAAAAAAAGAAAAAAATTTGGCCGGGAATGATGCCCAAACACCTGTAATCCCAGCTACTCGGGAGGCTGAGGCAGGAGAAATGCTTGAACCCAGGAGAGAGAGGTTGCGGTGAGCTGAGATTGCACCACTGCACTCCAGCCTGGGCAACAAGAGCAAACCTCTGTCTCTAAATAAATAAAATAATAAATTAATTAAGCATTTTATTTTGAGATAATTATAAATTCACATGCAGTTGTAAGAAAAAGTATAGAGACATTTCCATATATCCTTTACCCAGTTTCCCCAATGGTAATATCTTGCAAAACTTTAGTACAATAACACAAGCAGGATATTGACACCATTACATTGTCAATACAGGTACAGAACATTTCTGTCATCACAAGGATTCCCTCATGTTGCCCTTCTATGGCTACACTCCTCTCCCATCTCACCTTGATCCCTGGCGACCACTAATCTGTTATCCACTTCTGTGATTTTGTCAAGAAAGTTACAGAAATGGAATCATACAGTATATAGCCTTTCCTTTCTTTCATTTTCTTTCTTTCTTTTTTTTTTTTTTTTTTAGAAGCAGGGTCTCATTCTGTCACCCAGGCTGGAGTGCAGTAGCTTTGACCTTCTGGGCTCAAGCAATCCTCCTGTCGTTGCCTCCTGAGTATCTGGACTACAGTGCACACCAGCATACCTGATTATTTTTAAAATTTTTTTGTAGAGATAGGGTTTCACTGTGTTGCCCAGACTGATCTTGAACTCCTTGAACTCCTGGCCTTAAGCAATTTTCCCACCTTAGCCTCCCAAAGTGCTAGGATTACAGGTGTGAGCCACTGTGCCCAGTCAGGTTTTTTTTTTTTTAACTATTGAGTTTTCAGAGTTCTTTACAGATTCCTTATACCAGTCCTTTGCTGGATAATTGGTTTACAAGTATTTTCTCCCAGTTTGTAGCTTGTCTTTTTATCTTCTTAGCAGAATCTTTCCCAGAGGAAAATTTTTAAATTTTGATGAGGTCCAACTTATCAATTTTTCACTTATGGCTTGTGCTTTTGATGTTAAGTCTAAGATCCCTTTGCCTCTGCCTAACCCCCCACAATTTTCACCTATATTATTTTCTAAAGGTTTTCTAGTTTCGTGTATTACATTTAAGTTGGTGATCCACTTGAGTTAATTGTTCATAAAGAGTAAGATTTAGGTCAAGGTTCATTTTTCTGCCTATGGATGTCCAATTGCTCCAACATCATTTGTTGAAAAATCTTTATTTTCTCCATTTAGCTGTTGCACACCTTTGTCAAAGGTCATTTCACCATACTTGTGTGGGTCTATTTATGGGTTCTGTGTCCTATTCTATTGATCTATGTGTCTTTCCCTCCACCAATAACACACAGTCCTAATTACTGTAGCTATATGATAAGTCTTGAAATTGGGTATAGTAATTCCTCCCACTTTATTCCTCTTTAAATTTTGTTTTTATTGAGGCTGGGCATGGTGGCTCACGCCTGTAATCCCAGCACTTTGGGAGGTTGAGGTGGGTGGATCACCTGAGGTCAGGAGTTGGAGACCAGCCTGGCCAACATGGTGGAACCCCATCTCTACTAAATACAAAAAGTTAGCCAGAGGTGGTGGCACATGCCTGTAATCCCAGCTTCTTGGGAGGCTGAGGCAGGAGAATCGCTTGAACCCGGGAGGTGGAGGTTGCAGTGAGCCGAGATTGCGCCATTGCACTCCAGCCTGAGCAACAAGAGCGAAACTCCATCTCAAAAAAAAAAAAAAAAAAAAAAATTGTTTTCACTAGTCTAATTCTTTACCTTTCCATATAAATTTTAGAATAATCTTGTGTATATCTGTAGAAATTCTTGCTGGGATTTTGATAGTATTTACATAAAACCTGTATATCAACTGACGTCTTTACTATGTTGAATCTTCTAATCTGTGAACATAGTATATTTCTCCAGATATTTAAATCTTTTATTTCTTTCATCAACATTTTTGTAGTTTTCACCATACAAGTCCTATATATGTTTTTTCATTTTTATCGTGTTTAAATATACATAAAATTTATCATTTTAACCTTCTTTTATTTTTCTGAGATAAGATCTTGCTCTGTCACCCAGGCTGGAGTACAGTGGCGTGATCACAGCTCAATACAACCTCCACCTCCTGGGTTCAAGCTATCCTGCCACCTCAGCCTACCTAGGAGCTGGGACCACAGGCACACACCACCACGCCTGGCTAATTTTTGTATTTTTTTTTGTAGAGACAGGGTTTTGCCATGTTGCCCAGGCTGGTCTCAAACTCTTGGACTCAAGTGATCTACTTGCCTCAGCCTCCCAAAGTGTTGGGATTACAGGCGTGAGCCACTGCACCTGGGCTTAACCATTTTTAAGTGTACAGTTCGGTGGCATTAAATATATTCACAATGTTGTGCAACCATCATTACCTTCCATCTCCATAATTCTTTTCATCATGTAAGACTGAAACTCTATACCTATTAAACACTCTCCCAGCCCCTGGCAGCTACCATCTGTCTTTTTCTATGATTTTGACTATTCTAAGTACCTCATATAAGTGGAATTATATAGTATTTGTCTTTTTATGACTGGTTTATTTCACTTAGCATAATGTCTTCAAGGTTTGTCTGTGTTGTAGCATGTGCCAGAATTTCCTTCCTTTTTAAGGCTAAATAACATTCCATTGTAATGGATAGACCACATTTTGCTTACCCATCTATCTGTTGATGGACATTTGGATTGCTTCTACATTTTAGCATTTGTGAATAATGCTGCTATAAACATGGGCATATAAATATCTCTTCAGGACCCTGCTTTCAATTCTTCTGGGTATATACCCAGAAATGGAATTGTTGAATCATATGACAATTATATTTGTAATTTTTAAAGAAAATGCCATGCTGTTTTCCACAGTGACTGTATCATTTTATATTCCCACCAACAGTGTATAAGGGTTCCAATTTCTCCACATCCTTACCAACACCTGTTACTTTCTGTTTGTTTGTTAGTTTGTTTTTGTTTTTTTGAGACAGAGTCTCCCTCTGTTGCCCAGGCTGGAGTGCAGTGGCGCAATCTCAGCTCACTGCAACCTCCGTCTCCCAGGTTCAGGTGATTCTCTTGCCTCTGCCTCCTGTGTAGCTGGGACCACAGGCACATGCCACCATGCCCGACTAATTTTTGTATTTTTACTAGAGACGGGGTTTTTCCATGTTGGCCAGGCTGGTCTCAAACTCCTGACCTCAGGTAATCCACCTACCTTGGCCTCCCAAAGTGCTGGGATTACAGGCATGAGCCACCGCACCCAGCCCTACTTTCTGTTTTTTTAAGTAGGAACCACCCTAATAGGTGCGAGGTGTTACATCATTGTAGTTTTGATTTGCATTTCCCAAATGATTAATGATATTGAGCATCTTTTCATGTGCTTATCGGCCATCTATATATCTTCTTTGGAGAATGTTATGTTTTGTTCTGAATTATTGTAAATAATATTTTATTTTCAATTGTGAAAATGTTTACATGTTCATTGCCAGTATATAAAAATAAAATTGATTTTTAATGTTATTCTTGAACACTGTCTTTGCTGAAATCACTTATCAGTTCTAGTAGGTTTTTGTTTTGTTTTGTTTTGTTTGTAAATCCCGTAGGATTTTCTACATATACTACCATGCCATCAACAAATAGGGCCAGTTTGAAATAATTCTTTCCAATCTGTATGCCTTATATTCCTTTTTCTTGCCTTATTGTGCTGGCTAGAACTTCCAGTACTATGTTGAATATGAGTAGTGAGAGTGGCCACTTTCAGCTTCGTCCCTGTCCTAAGGGGAAAGCATTCAGTCTTTTGTTGTTTTTGTTGTTTTTGTTGTTTTTTGAAGGCATCTCCCTCTGTTGCGCAGGCTGGAATGCAGTGGCGCAATCTTGGCTCACTGCAACCTCCGCCTCCTGGGTTCAAGTGATTCTTCTGCCTCAGCCTCCTGAGTAGTTGGGATTACAGGCATGTGCCATCACGCCCAGCTAATTTTTGTATTTTTAGTAGAGACAGGGTTTCACCGTGTTGGCCAGGATGGTCTCAATCTCTTGACCTCATGATCCACCCGCCTTGGCCTCCCAAAGTGCTGGGATTACAGGCGTGAACTACCACGCCTGGCCAGCATTCGGTCTTTTATCATTAAGTATTAAATTAACCATAGGGTTTTTGTAGATGCTCTTTATCAAGTTGAAAAAGTTCCCCTCTAGTCCTAATTTGCTAAGAGTTTTCTGATTATCATAAATGGGTATTGAATTTTGCCAAATGCTTTTCCTTTATCAATTGATATGGTCACATGAGTTTTCTTCTTTAGCTTAGTAATATGGTGAATTCTATTAAGTAGTTTTAGCAAATTGAACCAGCCTTGCACCCCAGGAATAAAGTCTACTTTATCATGTTGTATAGTTCTTTTTATATATTGTTGAATTTTATTTGCTAATATTTAGTTAAGAAATTTTGCATGCATATTCATGAGGAAAATTGGTCTGTAATATCTTTTTTTGTACTGTCTGTGTCTAGTTTTCTTACCAGGATAATAGCTTCATAAAATGAATTGAGAAGTGTTCCATCCTCTTCTATTTTCTAAAGCAGATTGTTTAGAATTAGTTTAATTCTTTTAAACTTGGTAGAATTTTCCAGTGGAATCTTCTGATATTTCTTTTTTTTTGGCGGGGGGTTAAATTACAAATTCAATTTCCTCAATATATAGGGATTCAAACTATATGTTTCATATTGGGTGAGTTGTTTTAGTTTGTTGTTGTTGTTTTTTTTTTTTTTTTTTGAGACGGAGTCTCGCTCTGTCCCCCAGGCTGGAGTACGGTGGCGCGATCTCAGCTCACTGCAAGCTCCACCTCCCGGGTTCCCGCCATTCTCCTGCCTCAGTCTCCCGAGTAGCTGGGACTACAGGCGCCCGCCACCTCGCCCGGCTAGTTTTTTTGTATTTTTTAGTAGAGACGGGGTTTCACCGTGTTAGCCAGGATGGTCTCGATCTCCTGACCTCGTGATCCGCCTGTCTCGGCCTCCCAAAGTGCTGGGATTACAGGCTTGAGCCACCGCGCCCGGCCTAGTTTGTTATTTTTGATTAATTGGTCTATTTCCTCTAAGTTGTCAAACTTATGTGTAGAGTTGTTCATAGTATTCCCTTACTTTCCTTTTGATGTCTGCAGGGTCTATAGTGATAGCCCCTATTTCATTTCTGATATTGGTAATTTATATCTTTTCTCTTTCTTTCTGTCTTTCTTTCTTTCTTTGTCAATCTTGATAGAGATTTGTCAATTTTATTTATGATTTCAAAGAGCAAGCTCTGTGTTTCATTGATTTTCTCTGTTGTTTTGCTGTTTTCAATTTCATTGATTTCTGCTCTTATCTTTATTATGCATCTCCTTCTGCTTGCTTTGGGTTTATTTTGCTTTTCTTTTTCTAATTTTTTTTTCTTATAACCACTACCAGGACCCATTTTTCTAAATTCTTGAGGTATATTCTGCTGTTGTTGAGTAGAGTACTCTATAAATGTTGATTAGATCCTGTTAGTTGATGATATTGTTGAGCTTTTCTATATCCTTGCTGATTTTCTGGCTAGTGGTACTATCAGTTGTTGAGAGAGGGATGTTGACGTCTCTAATTGTGAATTTGCGTTATTTCTACTTTCAGCTCTATCAGATCTTGATTCACATACTTTGCTGCTCTGTTACTTAGTGCAAACACATTTAGGAGTGCTATGTCCTTTTGGTGTACTGACCCATTTATCACTATATAATGTCCTTTTCTGTCTGTGGTAACTTTCTGTTCTTTGCAGTCTACTTTATCTGATATAATAGAGCTATTCCTATTTTGTCGCGATTAATTCTTGTATTACATATCTTTTTCCATCCTTTTACTTTCAATCTGCCTTTATCATTATATTTGAAATGAGTTTCTTATAGACAGTATATAGCTGGGTCATGCTTTTTGATCCACTCTGCCAAAGTAGTATATTTACACAATTTACATTAAATATAATTATATTTGCTACTTTATTTCTTGTTTTCTGTTTGTTATTTCTCCTTTTCATTTTCTATTTTCTTTCTCCTGCCTTCCATATTGATTTATTTATAGTGTTCTTTAGTATATCTCTTTATTTATTTTTATTAGTTTCTCTAGGAATTACATTATACATACATATCTATCACAGTCTACTTGGGTCATCACTTTGCCAGTGTGAGTGAAGGATAGAAATCTTACCTTTATATCTATTTATTCTTCCCCATTTATATAATTGCCTTGAAGATTTCTTCCAGAGCCTTTTAAAACTATATCAGTGTTATATTTTTTGCTTAAACTGTCAAATATGATTTATAAAACCCAGGAGGAGAAGGAAAGTCTATTGTATTTACCCAGATCTTTTGCTTATCATGTTCTCTCTTCCTTTCTCATGCTCCAAGGTTACTTCTTTTATCATTTCCTTTTTGTTTAATGAACTTCCTTTAGCCATTATTTAGAGTAGAGCTGTTGGTAACAAATTATCTTAGTTTCCCTATATTTGAGAATGTCTTGATTTCCCCTTCATTCCTGAAGGATATTTTCACTGGAGATAGAAATGCAGGTTGAGGCTGGGCGTGGTGGCTCACGCCTGTAATCCCAGCACTTTGGGAGGCCAAGGTGGGTAGATCACTTGAGGTCAGGAGTTTGAGACCAGCCTGGCCAACATGGTGAAACCCCATCTCTACTAAAAATACAAAAATTAGCCAGGTGTGGTGGCAGGCGCCTGTAGTCCTAGCTACTTGGGAGGCTGAGGCAGGAAAATCATTTGAACCCAGGAGGCGGAGGTTGCAGTGAGCCGAGATTGCACCACTGCCCTCCAGCCTGGGTGGCAGAGCGAGATTCCATCTCAAAAAAAAAAAAAGGAAAAAAAAGAAATGCAGGTTGGCAATTTTTTTCTTTTAGTACTTGAAAGTTATTGTGCCACTTCCTTCTACTCTGTTTCCTAATGTGAAATCCTGTTATTCTGTTGTTTTTCTCCTGCCATGTCATTTCTCTTTTGATGCCTTCATAATTTTTTCTTTGTCCTTAGTTTATAGAAGTTTGATTATATGTTTCTTGGTTTGAATTTCTTTGGGTTTATTCTGTTTGGAGTTCACTCAGCCTCTTGAATCTATAGGTTTATGTCTTTTGCCAAATTTGGGGTGTTTTAGGCATTATTTCTTTGAATACTTTCTTAGCCCTACCCTCTTTATCCTCTCCTTTTGGGTCTTTACTAATACCAATGCTAGATCTTTTGTTAAAGTCCTACATGTTCCTGAGGCGCTGTTTATTTATTTACTTATTCTATATTTTGTTTGTGTCAAGTGTGCTTGTAATTGTTCATTGCATTATTTTTATGATGGCTGCTTTAAAATTTGTGTCAGAAAATTTTATCTCATGTTTCATCTCAGTGTTGGCATCTAAAGATTATCTTTGTTCATTCAGTTTGAGATTTTCCTTGTTTCTAGTGTAATGAGTGGTTTTTGATTGAAACTTGGACATTTTGGGTATTATGTTATGACTCTGTATCTTATTTAAACCTGATGTTTTAGCTGGCTTTTTGGACACTGCATTGGCAAGGGAAGGGGGTGGGGTGTCCCCTCATTACTGCCAGGTCAGCATAGAAAGTCTATTCAGCCTCTGTTGACATCTTGAGGGGTGTTCTTTATTATTGCTGTGTGGGGTGGGAGTTCTGGCTCCCCACTAGGCCTCCACTGACACCTCAGGGAGAGGATGGCATCAATACTGCAGAGCAATGGTAAAAGTTCTGACTCTCTACTATGCTTCTTCTGATACTACCCAAGCAGCAAGGATGCAGGGTGGAAGTACAGGTTGCCTATGTGGTTTCCTCATCACTACCCAGCAGGGATAAAAGTACTGGCTCCGTATTTGGCCTTCTCTGAAGATATCCCAGTAGGTGGATTAGGGCACTTTGCTATAGCCTGGCAAGTGGAATTCTAGGCTCCCCGCTTGGCCTCGGCTGGTATGAATGAGGATGGGGCTACATTTTTCTTTTTTTTTTCCTGTGGTGTTTAGTCAGAGCAGAGCAGTTTCTGTCTAAAAGTTTTCTCTTCTCTTGTGTTGTTCCTTTCTTGGCCCTTTGGCCAAAAAGAGCAGTTTTTGTCAGGCCTTTTTTAGTCTGCACTTATTGATATTTCCAAGTGCCATCTTCTTCAAAGTCTCCTCCTTTCAAAGAAAGTGCCTCCTTTCAAAGTCTTCTTATGTTTATTTCATATATAATGTCCAGTTTTTCACTGTACTTAGTAGGAGGAGTAAGGAAAAGTATGCCTACTCTATCTTCTTGGAAGCAGAAATTTCTAAGTTTTAAAGATTTGTTATTAAATCATACCACACATATGGAAAAGGGCACATATCTTAAGCATACAGGACAATGAAGCTTTACCAACAATACACCCAACACAACCAATGCCTTGCAGAAGCTTCCTTATGTTCCCTCTGATCACAAGCCCCCCACCCCTGCAAAGTTAACCACTATCCTAATTCCTGACAGTATAGATTAGTGCTTTCCATCTTTGTGCTTTATATAATGGACCCCTTTAAAACATGTAAATATCCCTGGGAGATTTGATGTCTGAAGATGTCATTGACCAACACCTTGCAATGAATTAATTTATCATATAATTTTATTTATGTTTAATGCCTATGAAATAGATTGTATTATTAACCTCATTTAAGGTGAGAAAATTGAGGCTCAAAGAAGTTAAATGATTTGTTTAAGGTCACCCAAGTCACAGGCAGAAAGATTTGGCAGCCCCGGAAGAAAGGGACCTTCTTTGTCCACCTGTCCATGCATCAATTTCAGAGAAGAATCTGATTGGCTCTGCTTTAGTCTCCTGACCACTAAATGTCAAAGGCGGGAAAGGACATTGATTGACCTACCCTTCATAGTCATGTGGAGTCAGGGAGGGGATCTTCAAGTGACCCAGAGGAGGGATTGAGAAAGTAAGCTAGACAGACAGAACTTCACTTATCACAGCCCCCAGTGGGAACAAAAACAATTATTCCTATTTCTTGATTTTTGTGGACATGTTAAAATAATCAAAACTCCTGTGTCTTTTTTTCTGCCTCATTCTCTATCCACATACGACTCATTTTAAGAGTTTAGAATCACATTTTGTATAACCTGGAACGGACTGGAATGGAAGAGACTCTTTATCCTCTTAGTATATAGATGAGGGAAAGGAGGCTGATAAGAGAGTATTTTGCCCAATTTCATATACATACTTGTTTTGTTTTTTCCTCCATTTTCGTGTATCATAAGAATAACTTCATAAAATTGACAATTTAATGAAAAAAATTATTCTGTAACCCCAATGCCCCAACATATTTTCATGTGTCTTCCAGTCTTTGTCAAGTTATCTATTTATCTATATCTATATACTTATATATAAATACCATCAAGCCTGGTTAATTTCTTATGTTTTTGTAGGGACAGGGTCTCGCCATGTTGAACAGCCTGGTCTCGAATTCCTGGCCTCAAGTGATCCTCCCACCTCGGCCTCCCAAAGTACTAGGATTACAGTCATGAGCCACTGCGCCCGGCCACTCACTGATTGTTTTGATCTTAGCAGAAAATAATTCAAAGCAAAGCCTCTCAGGGACATCACCATTTGAGAAGGAGACCCTTTTAAGACAGAAAAGTGCTCCTGAACTGGAGAGAGGAAATCTGCTCTTAGAAGGCCCCCTACTAAAAGACAGACTTTGCCATAGTGCTGGTGTTGCAAAGCCAGTAAGACAGTCCCCATCCCCAAAGAGCTCAAGTTCCTGGTTTCATTTCATGCACCTTTAGTAACCTCCAGCTAAATGCAGGCTGCCCCACCTCTGCCTAGAATAATAAGGGGTTATTGGACTCTCCATCAATAGGTCCTGTCAGACAAGCCATCTGTATCATTCCAGGTCCTAGCAGGAAACAGATGGCGCTCTCAGATTGGGTAAATTGAGAAGAGTTTAATAAAGAGACTATTTACAAAGGAATATCAGGGTATGGGGAAACCACAGGCCAGAAGGAGCAGAAGGAGGAAGCAATCACTGGAAACTGGAGAGAGAAAATCCTGTGAAGATGGCCTCTTGACAGGAGCTGTGGTTTTTGGTCCAGGACACAGCCAGCCAGCTCTCAAGGAGGTATTTGGGGGAAATAAATACTCTGACCGCTCTCCTCTCGGTTTCCCACCTCCTGCTGGTGGCCAAAGTCAACTGGAGGGCAGAGGGCACAGGAACCATTTGATGGAGTTCACCCAGGCCTGCCTCTAGGAGCACAGAGTGGGTAGAGAAGGGTGGGGTGGGTCTGGAGGGGTCAAAGGAAGCCATGTGGTCCACCATGTGAGTTTGCAAATACTCTGCTGCAGTTCTTTGTCCAGGTTGGTTGCTATCAGCACTTCTGGTGGGGTTGAAGGTGGAGGTTGGGGGTTGGGGTGGCCTCTTCCTGAGTATTTCTAGCAGGAGGTAGGGTCCTGGTCCTGGTCCTCTTCTGCCTGGGTTGTGGGCTCTCTGTTCATCTCCAGTGCCCACAAAAGGCAGTGTCGTTCACAAAAGAGGATGCCTGCTCTGAGCCCCAGTCTCTAGGCAGGGGGCTACTTCCCATACCTGTTCTGCCAGCCTTCTTTCTTTTTCTTTTTCTTTTTCTTTTTCTTTTTCTTTTCTTTTCTTCTTTTATTGTCTTTTCTCTTTTTTTTTGGTGGAGTCTCATTCTGTCGTCCAGGCTGGAATACAGTGGCACAATTTCTGCTCACTGCAACCTCTGCCTCCCGGGTTCAAGCGATTCTCCTGCCTCAGCCTCCCGAGTAGCTGGGAGTACAGGTGCGTGCCACCACGCCTGGCTAATTTTTGTATTTTTAGTAGAGATGGAGTTTTACCATGTCGGCCAGGCTGGTCTCAAATTCCTGGCCTCAAGTGACCTGCCCACCTTGGCCTCCCAAAATGTTGGGATTACAGGTGTGAGCCACCGTGCCTGGCCATGCCAGCCCTGTTTCTTCTCCCCTGCCATGCCTTGAATGACTAGTTGCCTCTACAAGTGGGCTGCTACACACCCTCAGCATTGCCGGTCCACTGGATCATCCACAGCCTCACCTGGTTCCCTCAGGTTCCCCGTGGCTACCAGAAGTGAGGACACACAAGCCCTGTGTCTATGAGGACTTCACCTAGGCCATTGGCCTATCTGGGGTCCCTGTGTGCACTCCACCTCCATGCTCCAGCTGGCCTTTGCTCCCTCTCCCACTGGCCAGCTCAGTTTCTCTTTATTCCTAGCCTGCAGTGTAGGATCTGCTGCAGTAGAAGGCCTTTCCTTTAAAGATAAAAGTTAACCAATGTGCAATTTAATAAACTAGGATGTGAATTTTTAATCAGAAACCTAAAGACACTGGGTTCTTGTAGCTGCTTTACTGGAATTATCTCTCCATGTAAGACATGAGGGAGGTTAAAGGAAGATTGGGAGGCTGGGCGCGGTGGCTCATACCTGTAATCCCTGCACCTTGGGAGGCTGAAGCAGGATGATCACTTGCAGCAAGGAGTTCAAGACAAGCCTGGGCAATATAGTGAGACCCTGTCTCTACAAAAAAAAAAAATAAATAAATAAATACAAATAAAGGAAGGCTGGGGGGCTGGAGTGGATGAGAGACTTTCTTTTTACTCTGTATCCAGTTTTACTGCCTAAAGGTTGCTTTTACAACCAAGTTTATATTGTGCTTTAAATTTCTTTCTTTCTTTTTTTTTTTTTTTTTTTGAGACGGGGTTTCGCTCTTGTCGCCCAGGCTGGAGTGCAATGGTGCGATCTCAGCTCACTGCAATCTCCACCTCCCAGGTTCAAGTGATTTTCCTGCCCCAGACTCCCAAGTAGCTGGGATTACAGGTGTGTGCCACCACGCCCGGCTAATTCTTTTGTATTTTTAGTTGAGACGGGGTTTCATCATGTTGGCTAGGCTGGTTTCAAACTCCTGACTTCAGGTGATCCACCTGTCTTGGCTTTCCAAAGTACTGGGATTACAGGCATGAGCCCCCACACCCAGCCTACTTTAAAATTTTTATAACTCTATTTTTAAAAAGAATTGGAACTAATTGTAATCAGTAACTCTGAGTAGTATGGATAGTAGAAGCACAGTACACATTGCAGGCACAAATCACAAAAATGATGAGAAAGGCAAGGCCACCGAAGATGGATTTGAAATTTCTGCTCAAGGAGCCCTTGCTTCAGTGAGAGTAGAACCATGTACGTTTTCCTAGTTATGTGAGGAGTTTGTGTGGAAACCTGAGTTAACTACTATGGCGTGTTTGATTTATTTCCATGATGATCTGGCATCCTGCAGAGGTAGGTGCTCTGGGATGCTGTCCAGTTGGCTTGCCCCTACCGGGCTCTCACTGTGTCCTTACCACTTGCTGGGAGATCCCACGGCTGCATTGGAGCTTCCATGTGTTTCATTTACTAATTGATGTTGAGAACTGGCAGGTAGAGGAGTTGGTATTTATACTTTGGGGTCATTTAGATATTTGTTGAGAATGAGGGCCAGGCATGGTGGCTCACGCCTGTAATCCCAGCACTTTGGAAGGCTGAGGTGGGCAGATCGCTTGAGGTCAGGAGTTTGAAACCAGCCTGGCCAACATGGTGGAAACCCCGTCTCTACTAAAAATACAAAAACTAGCTGGGTGTGGTGGCATGCACCTGTAGTCCCAGTTACTTGGGAGGCTGAGGCAGGAGAATTGCTTGAAGCTGGGAGGCAAAGGTTGCAGTGAGTGGAGATTGTGCCACTGTACTCTAGCCCGGGGGACAGAGCGAGACTCTGTCTAAAAAAAAAAAAAAAGAGAGAGAGAGAAAGAGGCCATTCGTAACCAAAACTCTGAAGCAGGCCTTCAACCTTTCTTGACTACCCCACCTACCTGGGAGGTCCATCCTGGGGACAGTGGGGTACAATTATGACCAGCCATAGGCCTATGCTGAGGGCTTCTGGAGAAACTCACCTCTTCCTCCTTCTCCTCTTCATCCCCTCGCTGAAGCTCTGGGTACTGGCCTCCCAAGGTGAACATAAGAAAGAGACTCTCAAGTATTGGTTGAAACTTGAACCCAGCTGGCTTCTTGAGCTGAGGGAGATATTAACATGTGTAAGAGATTTAACTGTTAACTAGGGATCTCTGTAGATTTGTGTGAGGAACAATAACTCAACTCTATAATAATCTCCAGTAAAGCTTTGAAAAACAAGACCAGTAATAACTTACTAGTATCTTGCCCTAATGGATATTAAAACTCTCTATAAAGCTAGTGTAATCAAAAAAGTAGGACATTGGAGAATAGATCAGTGAAATAGAATAGAGAAGAAAGAAATTGATTTTATCAGAACTTAATACAGTGTGTAATAAAGGTGGCATTTCAATTCAGTAATGGCTTATTTAATAAATGATGCTAGAATAATTACCTAGCATATGAAAAATACAAAAATAAACTCTTATTTAATTCATCTTTAATTACAGAAGATACAAAGGTAAAGTAAAAAAAGTTAGGAGAATATTTATGTAATATTTAGTTAGGGAGACCTTCTTAAATAAAACAAGAAACTCAGAAAACATAAAAGAAAAAAAACAGATTGACAATACAGACAATTAAAATTTTTCAGTTGCACAAAACACCATGAAAAGTCAAAGGACAACTAAGAAGCTGTGAGAAAATAGTTGCAATTAATGACAGATAAAGGATTAATATCTACAATATTATAGTTAATATCAATATTCATAATATTAAGTTGAACTGTATACAATTGCTGATAGTCAACTGTTTTTGACCAAAAGAAATGGCAATTTTAGGCCGGGCGCGGTGGCTCAAGCCTGTAATCCCAGCACTTTGGGAGGCCGAGGCGGGCGGATCACGAGGTCAGGAGATCGAGACCATCCTGGCTAACATGGTGAAACCCCGTCTCTACTAAAAGGTACAAAAAACTAGCCGGGCGTGGTGGCGGGCGCCTGTAGTCCCAGCTGCTCGGAGGCTGAGGCAGGAGAATGGCCTGAACCTGGGGGGCGGAGCTTGCAGTGAGCCGAGATCGCGCCACTGCACTCCAGCCTGGGCGACACAGCGCGAGACTCCGTCTCAAAAAAAAAAAAAAAAAAAAAAAAAAAAAAGAAATGGCAATTTTGATGCCAACCCAACACACAGTGCTTCTATATATTGATAAGAAAAAGACAACCCAATAGAAAAAAGGTGAAGACTATAAATTATAAACAGGTGATTCTTAGAACAGAAAATGCAGATAGCTGATATATAAAACATGTGATTATAAATATGTGAATATTTATATGTTAAAATAATAACAGAAGGATGACTACTACGAAAAAAAAAACAGAAAACAACACAACAGATGGCTACTATAAAAAAAAAACAGAAGATAACAAGTGTTGGCAAGAATATGTAGAAATCCCTTGTGCACTGTTGGTGGGAATGTAAAATGGCGCAGCTGCTATGGAAAACAGTATGGAGGTTCCTCAAAAAATAAAAAATAGAATTACATATGATCCAGCAATTCTACCTCTGGGTATATACTCAAAACGATTGAAAGCAGAGTTTCAAAAATATATTTGTACACCCGTGTTTATAGCAGCGTTAGTCATGATAGCCAAAAGGTGGAAGCAACCCAAATGTCCACTGACAAATTAATGAGTAAAAAAAATATGATATAGACACACAATGGAATATTATTTAGCCTTAAAAAGAAAGTAAAGTCTGACTCATGCTATGACATGGATGAACATTGAAGACATGCTACATGAAAGAAGCTAGTCACAAAAAGATAAATATTGTATGGTTCCATCTATATGGGGTACCCAGAGTAGTCAAATTAGTAGAGACAGAAAGTAGAATGGTGGTTGCCAAGGGCCAAGGGGGGTGGGGAATGGAGAGTTATTATTTAATGGGTGGAGAGTTTCAACTTTGCAAGATTAAAAAGGGTTCTGGAGATTGGTTGCATAACACTGTAAATGTATTTAACACTGCTGAACTGTACACTTAAAAATGGTTAAGATGGTTAATTTTGTGTTATGACAATTAAAAAATTTTTAAAAGCACACACACAAATAATAAGATAACATTTTTCATCCATAAGGCAAAATTTAGAACTAATTTTGACAGTGATGTGAGGAAGTTTGTACTTCCTTTAATTTCTGTTGGAGAATTGCTATAGCATTTTAAGAAAGTAATTTGGTAGGATCTATTAAAATGAAAGATGCACATGTTCTTTGACACAGTAATCCCACTTTTGGGACTGTAACCTGTAGAAATACTTGTACCAATACATAAACATATATGTGTAAAGATGTTTTTTGCATTGGTCGTAACTGGAAATAATCTCCCCACCAAAAACGGGCAAATGGTTGGATATTATACAACTATTTATTTATTTATTTTTAAATTTTATTTTATTTTATTTTAAGTTCCAGGATACATGTGTAGGACGTTCAGGTTTGTTACATAGGTAAACATGTGCCATGGTGGTTTGCTGCACCTATCAGCCCATTACCTAGGTATTAAGTCCCACATGCATTAGCTGTTTATCCTGATAGCTCTCCCTCCTCCTGCCCCCAAGACAGGCCCCAGTGTGTGTTGTTGCCCTCCCTGTGTCCATGTGTTCTCATTGTTCAGCTCCCACTTATAAGTGAGAACATGTGCTGTTTGGTTTTCTGTTCCTGTATTAGTTTGCTGAGAGTAATAGCTTCCAGCTCCATCCATGTCCCTGCAAAGGACATGATCTCATTCCTTTTTATTACCCAACTATTTAAAAGAAAGAGTAATAGCTATAAGGATTGACCTGGAGAGATAAGTATGAGATATCATTTTATCAATAATATGACATATTATTGTAAGATAATAGGCAAGTTCCACAGAAAAGCATATAGTATGATTCTGCTTGTGTGAAAAGCAAATTTAAAAATCTCTATAATCTGTTTATATATTGTGATGGTTAATTTTGTGTATCAACTTGGCCAGGTTATGGTGCCAAGTCGTTTGCTCAAACACTAGTCTAGATGTTATTGTAAAGATATGTTTTTAGATGTGACTAACATTTAAATCACTAGAGTTTGAATAAAGCAGGCTACCTCTATAATGTATCTGGGCCTCATCTAATCAGTTGAAAGCCTTAAAAACAATGACTGAGGTGCACCGAAGGAGGAGGAATTCTCAAGGCTGCAACATTAACTCTCAACTGAATTCAGATTTCACACTTGCCAACCCCCACAATCTCATGAGCCAATCCATTAGAATAAACCACCTCTGGTGAGAAACTCGAAGGTTTCCCAGTAAGATTAGGAAAAAGGCAAGAATGTCCCCTCTTACGACTCCTTTTCAACGTTGTAATGGCAGTCGTAGCTAATGCAATAAGACAAGAAAAAAGAAAAGTAAAAGATATACAGATTGAGAAGGAAGAAATAAAGCTGTCTGTTCACAGATGGCATGGTCATCTATGTAGAAAATTCAAGAGAGTTGACAAACACTCTTGGAATTAAGAAGTCATCATAGAGAAGTTGGTGCCAGTGACCAGAGGCAGTGGCAGCGAGTGGGTCCTTGTGGGCTAGAAGAACCCTGCAAAAATGTCTCTCTATCCATCTCTTGAAGACTTGAAGGTAGACAAAGTAATTGGGGCTCAAAATACTTTTTCTGCAAACTCTGCCAATCCAGCAATTTTGTCAGAAGCTTCTGCTTCCATCTCACGAGATGGAAATCTCTATCCCAAACTATATCCGGAGCTCTCTTAATACATGGGCCTGAGTTTAAATGAAGAAGAAATATGTGTAAATGTGGCCATGGTTTCTGGTGCACCAATTCAGGGGCAAGAAGTTCCAGTATGAACTATATGGTGGCTCCTGTAACTGGTAATGACGTTGGAATTCATAGAGCAGAAATTAAGCAAAGGATTTGTGAAGTCATTTTGTGTAAGGATCAAAATGGAAAAATTGGACTCAGGCTTAAATCAATAGATAATAGTATATTTGTTCAGCTAGTCCAGACTAATTTTCCAGCCTCATTGGTTGGTCTGAGATTTGGGGACCAAGTGCTCCAGATTAATAGTGAAAACTGTGCAGGGTGAAGCTCTGATAAAGCACACAAGGTGTTCAAACAGGCTTTTGGAGAGAAGAGAAGATTACCATGACCATTCGTGACAGGCCCTTTGAATGGACGATTACCATGCATAAGGATAGCACTGGACATGTTGGTTTTATCTTTAAAAATTGAAAAATAACATCCATAGTGAAAGATAGCTCCGCAGCCAGAAATGGTCTTCTCACAGAACATAAAATCTGTGAAATCAATGGACAGAATGTCATTGGATTGAAGGACTCTCAAATTGCAGACATATTGTCAACATCTGGGACTGTAGTTACTATTACAATCATACTTGCTTTTATCTTTGAACATATTATTAAGCGGATGGCACCAAGCATTGTGAAAAGCCTAATGGACCACACCATTTCTGAGGTTTAAAATTCACGGCACCATGGAAATGTAGCTGAGCATCTCCAGTTTCCTTCTTTGGCAACTTCGGTATTATGCACATGTAGCTTTCCCAGAGCCAGCGAGCATATGCTGCATGAGGACCTTTCTATCTTTTTTTTTTTTCTTTTTTGAGATGGTGTCTCGCTCTGTCGCCCAGGCCGGAGTGCCAGTGGCATGATCTCGGCTCACTGCAACCTCTGCCTCCCGGGTTCAAGTGATTCTCCTGCCTCAGCCTCCTGAGTAGCTGGGATTACAGGCCTGCACCACCATGCCCGGCTAATTACTGTATTTTCAGTAGGAACGTGATTTCACCATGTTGGTCAGGCTGGTCTCGAACTCCTGACCTCGTGATCCACCCACCTCGGCCTTCCAAAGTGTTGGGATTACAGGCGTGAGCCACCTTGCCTGGCCTTCTATCTTACATTATGATTGGGAATCTTACTATTTCATCTGATACCTTGTTCAGATTACAAGATAGTTGTAGCCTTATCCTGGTTTTACAGAGGTGAAAGTTTCAAGAGATTTACTGACTTTCCTAGAATAGTTTCTCTGCCGGAAATCTGATGCTTTTTTAAGCCATTGTGATTAGGATGACTGATACAGGTATAGCTTTGTGTGAATACCAGTCACCTTTCTCCTAGGTAATGAGTAGTGCTGTTCATATTACTTTAGTTCTATAGGATATTTGCATTTTTAACATGCTACCATAGTACCTTTAGAATGATTGCCTTTGATTTTTTAAAAAACTCTGTGTGTGTGTGTGTGTGTGTGTAACATGCCAATTAAGAACACCGGTTTCATTCCATGTAAGCATCAAACAGTGTATTTAGGTTGCAAGAAATTGTGATGATTGTTCTTAAATTTTAACTACCTTCACTTAAAAGGCAACAGCTTGAACTGTTGCCTTAACTATGTTAAGCATCTAGACTAAAAGCCAAAAGATAATTATTGTTGCCTTTTTAAAATCAAAAATGTAGTTCTCTATTAACCTGAAATGTACACTAGCCATTAAATGTATTAACCTGAAATGTGCACAGAACAGTTTAATGGTACTTACTGAGCTATAGCATAGCTGCTTAGTTGTTTTTGAGATTTTTTAGTCAATGCATAATGGAAACTTCTTTCTACTAAAAGTTGCCAGTACCACTTTGTGAGAAACAAATCGCTATATATTTAATGTAAAAATTATTACACTAAATAGGATAAACTTTTGACTCCCCTTTTGTTCATCTGTGGATTAAGTGGTATAAGGCTTAATTTTGGCATTTGACTCTTAAGATTATGTAACCTAGCTACTTCAAGATGATCTTAGAATATTTTTCTGGTAATTTGTTCCATTTCCTGACTCCTCCTTGCAAACAAAATGATAGTGACACTTTATTCTGACTTTTTTCTTCTTTTTGGTTTATGTCTATTCTAATTAAATATATATACATAAAGTTAAAAAAGTCATCATATCAAGGTTGCAGGATATAAAGTTAATACACAAAAGTCAATTGCTTTCCTAATATATCAAAAATGAACAAGTGGAATTTGAAACTTAAAATATACATTTACATTAGCACCCCCAAAAACGAAATACTTCAATATAGACTTGACAAAATATGTACAAGATACACACGAGGAAAGCCGTAAAACGCTGACAAAGGTATGAGTATCAAGGAAAAACTAAATAAATGAGGAGCTGTTCCATGTTCATGGATAGTAAGGCTCAATATTGTCAAGATGGCAGTTCTTCGCAACTTGATCTATAGATTTAATGCAATCACAATCAAAATCCCAGCAATTTATTTTGTAGAGACTGACAAACTAATTCTAAAGTTTATACAGAGAAACAAAAGACCGAGAATAGCCAACACATTGTTGAAGGAGAAAAACAAAGTTGAAATACTGACACTACCCAGCTTAAAGACTTACTATAAAGCTACAGTAAGCATGTGGTATGGATGAAAAAATAGGCAAATAGATCAATGGAACAGAAGAGAGAATCCAGAAATAGACCCACATAAATAAAACTGATCTTTGAGGGAGCGAAAGCACTACAGTGGAGAAAAGATAAACATTTCAACAAATGGTGTTGAAACAACTAGATATCCACATGCAAAAAAATGACTCTAGACACAGACCTTACACTCTTCACAAAAATTAACTCAAACTGGATCACAAACTTAACTGTAAAATACAAAACTATAAAACTCCTAGTAGATAACTTTGGAGAAAATCTAAATAACCTTCGATTTGGTGATGACTTTTTAGGTACAACACCAAAGGCATGACCCATGAAATAAATTCATGGACTTCATTAAAATTAAAATTTTCTGCTCTGCAAAAGACACTATCAAAACAATAAAAAGACAAACCACAGACTGGGAGAAAATATTTGCAAAAGGCATATCTGATAATGGGCTGTTATCCAGAATATACAAGGTAAAACTCAACAATAAGAAAAGAACCAGATCAAAAAATAAGTCAAAGACTTTAACAGACACCTCACCAAAGATAGGTGGCAAATAAGCATATGAATGGTTTCATTTCCTGTGGGGAGCCAAAAAAATTAAGAAAAGAAAAAAAATTTTTTGAAAGATGCTTGCATTGTATGTCATCAGGGAAATGCAAATTAAAACAAGATACCAGTACATATGTATTAGAATCACCAAAATCCAGATTAAATATTTAAATCTAAGACCTCAAATTATAAAAATCCTAGATGAAAACCTTGGAAATGTTATTCTGGATATCAGCCTTGGCAAAGAATTTACGACTAAGTCCTCCAATTGCAACAAAAACAAAAATTGACAAGTGGGACCTAATTAAACTAAAGAGGCTTGGAAAGCAAGAGAAACTATCAGCAGAGTAAACAGACAAGTTACAGAATGGGAGAAAATATTTGCAAACTATGCATCCAACAAAGGCCAAATATCCAGAGTTTATAAGGATCTTAAACAACTCAACAAGCAAAAACCAAATAACCCTGTTAAAAATTGGGCAAAGGACATTAACAGACACTTCTCAAAAGACAACGTGCATGTGACCAAGAAACATAAAAAAAATGCTCAACATCACTAATCATCAGAGAAATGCAAACCAAAACCAAAATGAGATACCATCTCACACTAGTCAGGATGATGATTATTAAAAAGACAAAAAAATAACAGATGTTGGCAAAGCTGCAGAGAAAAGGGAATGCTTATAGACTGTTGATGGGAATGTGAATTAGTTCAGCCACTGTGGAAAGCAGTTTGGAGAATTCTCAAAGAGCTAAAAACAGAACTACTGTTCAACCCAGAAATCCCATTACTTGATATAAACCCAAAGGAAAAGAAATTGTTCTACAAAAAAGACACATGTACTTGAATGTTCATCACAGCACTATTCACAGAATCAACCTAGGTGCCCATCAACAGTGGATTTGATAGAGAAAATGTAGTACATATACACCATGGATTACTATGCAGCCATAAAGAAAAACAAGATCATGTCCTTTGCAGCAACATGATTGGAGCTGGAGGCCATTGTCCTAAGCAAACTAACACAGGAACAGAAAACCAAATACTGCACATTCTCACTTATAATTGGAAGGTAAACATTGAGTTCACATGAACACAAAGAGGGGACCAACAGAACTGAGGACTACTAGAGGGAGGAGGGGAGAAGGGAGCAAGGGCTGAAAAATACCTATTGGATACTGTACTCATTACCTGGGTGATAGGATCATTTGTACGCCAAACCTCAATGTCACACAATATATTCATGTAACAAACCTGCACATGTATCCCCTGGATCTAAAATAAAAGTTGAAATTATAAAAAAAAAAGGAAAAGAAATTGTCACAGCCCCCCAACCTTCAGCAACCACCACCCTGATCAGTCAGCAGCCATCAACATAGAAACAAGACCCACCATCGGCGAAAGGATTGCAACTCACTAAAGGCTCAGATGATTGTTAGTATTTTCTTTTCTTTAAAGAGACAGAGTCTCGCCATATTGCCCAGGCTGGTCTTGAACTCCTAGCCTCAAGCCATCTTCCTGACTCGGCCTCCCAAATGCTGGATTACAAGCGCGAGCCACAGCTCCCAGCCATTGTTAGAATTTTTTAATAGTAAAATATTTTTTAAATTAAGGTATGTACTTTTTTTAGACATAATGCTATTGCACACTAGACTACAGTATAGCATAAACATAACTTTCATATACACTGGGAAACCGAAAAATCTGTGTGACTCTTTTTATTATGATATTTACTTTATTGCAGTGGTCTGGAACCACATTCGTAGTATTTCTGAGGTAGGTCGGTAAATAAGTTACTTTTGAACAAAAATAATGACAAACTTAGTAATTTTCCATAGACTCTTATCGCTGAAAGTAATCTTAGTTATGTGGTCCAAAGTTCCTGCTTTTACAGATTTGAGTCACAGAGTTGCTACCACTCTCCTGGGGCCATGTAACCAGATAGCTTGAGGCTGACATGTTACCATGGTTGCAGCCTCTAGCAATATTTCCACATACCATGGATGAATTCATCGGATTCTAGAGTATAACTTCTGCATGAAATAGTATGCAGATAAGAAAGGGGCTTCCGGAAGACACCTGGATCATTCTTCATTTAGATCTACATGGTTAAATTCGTTAAGCTACATAAGATGCTATCTAAGCTTATTCTATCATTTTCCTTAGGAGTAACATCGTTGATAGTAGGCATTGAAAAACAATGTTTTGGGCCAGGCGCAGTGGCTCACGCCTGTAATCCCAGCACTATGGGAGGTCAAGGCGGGCAGATCACCTGAGGTCTGGAGTTTGAGGCCAGCCTGGCCAACACGGTGAAGCCCTGTCTCTACTAAAAATACAAAAAGTAGCCTGGTGTGGTGGCACACGCCTGTAGTCCCAGCTACTTGGGAGGCTGAGGTAGGAGAATCACGTGATCATGTGAACCCGGGAGGTGGAGGTTGCAGTGAGCCAAGATCGTGCCACTGCACTCTCCAGCCTAGGCAACAGAGTGAGACTCTGTCTCAAAAAAAAAAAAAAAAAAAGAAAGAAAGAAAGAAAAGAAAGAAAAAAGAAAAGCAATGTTTTGTTGCATTGCTTTTCTTCCTAAATGCCTGGATAAAGTATCTGCCAGTCTGGAAAAAGCTGGCCAAAAATATGACCTTCGTAATGCAGGGTCCTTTAATTAGATTTTATTTATTTATTTATTTGAGAAGGAGCCTCACTCTGTCACCCAGACTGGAGTATAGTGGTGCGATCACAGCTCATTGCAGCCTCAACCTTCCCAGGCTCAGGTGATCCTCCCACCTCAACCTCCTGAGTAGCTGGGGCCACAGGTGTGCACCACCATGCCCAGCTAATTTTGGTATTTTTAGTAGAGATGAAGTTTCACCATGTTGCCCAGGCTGGTCTCAAACTCCTGGGCTTGAAATCTGCCCGCCTGGTCCTCCCAAAGTGTTTGGATTACAGGTGTGAGCCACCGCACCCAGCCTTAATTAGATTTTTAAAGGACTGAAAACTAGGGTGTCTGGTGAATACTCTGAGAGGGCAGCTTTTTCTTCCTGTTCCCTCACCCCTTGTCACCCTCAAAAGAAGGGGAATTGAAGCTTAATGCCGCTTTCCTACCTGCTCAGCACGATTACATTTTCCTTTCCGTTCAGTGGCATCACAACAATGTGTATTAGTTGAGGATGATCATTCTTTTTTTTTTGGTGATGTTATTTCTCATGTTTGTTAGTTCTGTTCTGCTGAACATTTAAAAACATGTATTGATTTTTATGCTTTTTCAAAAGAGGGAATTGCTATCACTACATTTTAAATGTCTTATGTACAGCTTCATCTTGGTGTCTGCCATTGTGCCCCAAACAAAGCTGATTCCAAGAACCCTGAGTAATGAATACACATGCATTTGTATATTTTTGTATGAACATAAAGAATGATGTAGAAGGATAATTAACCAAACCTAACGCTGGTGATCCCAGGGCATGGGATTAGATTGGGGAGGTAAAGCTTTTTCTTTTCTTTCTTTCTTTCTTTCTTTCTTTTTTTTTTTTGAGACCGAGTCTCATTCTGTCATCCAGGCTGGAGTGCAATGACACAATATCGACTCACTGCAAGCTCTGCCTCATGGGCTCAAGCAAGTCTCCTGCCTCAGCTTCCCGAGTAGCTGGGATTACAGGCACGCACCACCGCGCCCAGCTAATTTTTACATTTTTAGTATAGACGGGGTTTCACTATGTTGCCCAGGCTGGTATTGAACTCCTGACCTCAGGTAATCCACCCGCCTTGACCTCCCAAAGTGCTGGAATTACAGGCATGAGCCACCACACTTGGCCAGGTTTTTCTAAACCTTCTATTCTTTGTTTAACTGGTGTGATGGTTAATATAAGTGTCCACTTAATTGGATTGAAGGATATTGATCCTGGGTGTGTCTGTGAGGGCATTGCCAAAGGAGAGTAATGTTGAGTCAGTGGGCTGGGAAAGGCAAACCTACCCTTAATCTGGGTGGGCACAATCTAATCAGTTGCCAGCGTGGCTAGAAGATAAGCAGGCAGAAAAATGTGAAAAGAGAGACTGGCCTAGCCTCCCAGCCTACATCTTTCTCCCGTGCTGGGTGCTTCCTGCCCTCGAAGATCAGACTCCAAGTTCTTCAGTTTTGGAATTCAGACTGGCTCTCCTTGCTCCTCAGCCTGCAGACGGCCTACTGTGGGACCTTTTGATCGTGTGAGTTAATACTTAATAAACTCCCCATTACATATATACCTATTCCATTTGTTCTGTGCCTCTAGAGAACCATGACTAATACAACTGGTTACAAGGTGCATGAAGTACTTCCGCAAGTAAATAAAAGCAAAAGAGCAAGAAAAATTCTCATAGGCTATGTTAATTATGTTGCATCACAGAAGGCAACGTTGAATTGGGTCACAGGTCCTAAATTCTCATTTATTAACAAACATTAAGTACCGACTGTGCGTCAAGGACTGAACAAGACTGGAAACAAAAAGGTCAACAAAACAGAATCTCTATCCTTGGAGAGCTCAGAAATTCACAACAACCGGTACAATCGAAATGTCAGCATGTGTGGACTATTTTACTGTGTACTAAATGAATTCAATCTTCTTTGCTCTAACTATCTTTGAAACTGTCATCCAGCATCTTGGGTGGTCCTTACAGACCAGCTGAGAATTGTGCCAATACAAATACAGGAGTAGAACAATAATAGTAAAAAGTCATGCTTTGACGGAAGTTCATTGAGTTTCTCCTAGTTAATCAAACCAGATGGAGGGACCAAGGTTGGGGGTCAGACGCATTATCTATTTGAGGATCTCTTTTTAATTCATTTCCTAATGTGAACACTGGAGAGGGAGATTAGGAAGCATACAAAACAAACCATTAAGTAAATCACAAATGTGGAACTAAAATTCAGCCCTGGGATGACCAGCTGGGATGGATTTTTTTGGTGCATTTTAGGTCTGGGTTAATAAGGTCACCCCTCAAGAGGCTGTGATTTCCTGCTGCATAGTTATATTTTAGAACCATCCGGGGCCTTTTAAAAATAAAATCCCCAGGTCCCTTCCCTAGAGATGCTGATTCAGTAGGTCAAGGGTCAGGGCTAGAAATTTTCATATTTGAAAAGCTTCACAGGTGATTCTGATACACACCTCAGGTTAAAGACCAGAGGGAGCCTTGGGGGGAAGGTCAGCCTGGGTTTAGATTTTTATCTTGTGTCGATCCCATTGTATAACAGGCAGCTTTTCCCATACATAGCAGGAAATGAATGGTGTCCCTGGAGGGCAGGGAAAGGTGGGTATCATTTGGAAAAGCTGTGGTGAAGGGCCCAGGAGAAGAACTACTGAGCGGGCACTACTCCAGAGCTCAGAGATCTTGCCGGGTTTGAGTTCTGGTTCATCACTGGCCTGCCCAGTTGCCTCTCCAGGGGAATCCTCTATCACCGTCACCCAGGGCCACTCCATTTGACCTACAGTCTGCATGCCAGTAGACAATTACCTGGCAGATGGCTACCTTTCCCCATCTGTACCTGAAGCTCACTCACTGAAAGTCTGGCAGGGGTGATGTCAGTTAGACCAGGAAACCTTGCTGTGTCCTCCTTCGCCCAGCCCACTCTGTGTGGACACCTCCCCACAAAGACCCAGAACGCTAACAAGCCAAGGGGCAACCTGGCTATCCATGGGGTGATGTTAGCGAGCCCCCAAAGCTGTATTTCTACATTTGGTGGTGAACGAGATAAAGTCAAGACCCCCAAGGTGGGACATCAATCCTGTGAGATAGATGGGGCAAGTATTAATATTCTTAATTTAGAGATCAGGAAACAGACACATAGAGTGATAGCGTTGCCCAGGTCACACAGCTAGTCAGTGATGAAACCAGGTCACCAACTCAAGACGCCCCTCGACTCCTGTGCTTTTTGTATTTCCCTACCCTGAGTCCAAACAGCCAGATTTCCTGTGAGCATGTTACCATACAAACTGTCAGACTTTCCGTAAGTGTGTTTATTAGTCCCACCCTCCTTCCTTCCTTTCCTCCTTTTTTAGTGTCCATGAGAATTCACCTCTCAAATCTCTGACCACTGGAAGTGCCATTGACCTTGGACCCCAGCTTCAGCCTCTGAAATCCATCACCACATTGGTGCCGAGTCCCTCTGTGCTTCCTGCAGCCTGCCCCCGGGCAGTGATTGAGTGCAGCAGGGATACTGAGGCAGGCCTGTTCTTGAGAGACATGGAAACTCCTTTGACCAACAACTTTAGCCCAGGGACTCCCCATTGGCCCTGCCAAATCTTTTTGTTGTTGTTGTTGTTTGAGACAGAGTCTTGCTCTGTCGCCCAGGCTGGAGTGCAGTGGCACAATGTCGGCTCACTGCAACCTCTGCCTCCCGGGTTCAAGCACTTCTCCTGCCTCACGCTCCTGAGTAGCTGGGGTTACAGGCATGTACCACCACACCTGGCTAATTTTTGCATTTTTAGTAGAGACGGGGTTTCATCATGTTAGCCAAGCTGGTCTCCAACTCCTGGCCTCAAGTGATCCGCCCACCTCAGCCTCCCAAAGTGCTGGGATTACAGGCGTGAGCCACCGTGCCTGGCCGCCAAACCTGAGGCTGAACTGCAGTGTAAGATGCTTCCACACAAACTTCCTTCCTTCCTTTTCTCTCTCCTTCACAAGTCAGACTTGCAACAAAGTCTGATAGATCTTCCAGTCTTTTCCATCTCCCTCCCACATTTTCTCTCACAGGCGTTTTCTTTAATAAATGTCTTGTGTTTTATCTCATCTTCATGTCTGCTTCTCTGAAGACCCAAACTAACACCATCCCTCTCTTTTTTCCTCCCTCCCCAGCTTCCTTCTTTCTGTACCCTGTCAACCATACTGGAGGTGCATGGATTAATACTATTAATATACGGTTCCCATTCTCAAGGTTCTCACAGTCTATTAAAGGACACAGGCCTACAGATAATTCTAACACAGTGAGATGAGCGCAATGACAGAGGTATGCATGGGGCATTGGCAGGGCCCAGAGGAGTGGTATCTAACCCAACTTGGAGCTGAAATGGAGGAAACCACTGAATAAGAATTAATAGGAGTCAGCCTGGTGAAATGAGCTAGGTAGAGGGAGGGGTAAAAAGACATTGCATGTTGTTGTGTTGCTGGGGCTGATGTTTTTAGGCAAGGGGGGCCAGGAGACGGGGTCAAAGAGGTGGGGAGGGGCTGAGTATTGGAGGGCTTTGAACACTGCCCTGAGGGTTGGACCCTTAACCTGGGGCCAGTGTTTCCTGAAGTGGGTCTAGGCCAGGCTGCAGAAGAATTACCTGGCATCTGATAAAAATATCTACCCAGATAGAGTGTCCTGCAAGAGGGGAGCTCATTTGGGGATGAAATATGTGCTTTTTTTCCCTCTCTCTTTTTTTTTTAAATCGAAACTTGTCCCTTCAAGCTCTAGAGAGGGCTAGAAAATCCCCTAAGATACTTAAAACAAAACAAAAATTCTTAAGGATTACTTGACTAGTCTCCCTTCCCTTTGTAGTATAGTACTACTGGGCCCCACTGTTCTGGGAAAAGCTTTTTTGTTTTGATATTTTATTTTTTTGAGACAGGGTCTTGCTGGAGTGCAGCCTAGGCTGGAATGCAGTGGTGTGAATCATAGCTCACTGCAGCCTCCGATTCCTGGGTTCAAGAGATCCTCCCACCTCAGTCTCCTGAGCGGCTGAGACTCCTGGTGCCACCACGCCCGGTTAACTTTTCTTATTTTTTGTAGACACAGGTTCTGGCCATGAAAATAAAAAGAAGGCCAATGTTATTAAAACAATGGAATTAACATTTAATCCTTATTCTGTGCCATGCATTATTCTAAATTATATGCAATAATTAACTTCTTATAGAAATCCTCTGAGGTGGCCAGGTGCGGTGGCTCACGCCTATAATCCCAGCACTTTGGGAGGCCAAGGCAGGTGAATCACGAGGTCAGGAGTTCGAGACCAGCCTGGCCAACTTAGTGAAACCCCATCTCTACTAAAAATACAAAAAATTAGCTGGGCATAGTGGCGGGTGCCTGTAATCCCAGCTACTCAGGAGTCTAAGGCAGGAGAATCACTTGAACCCGGGAGGCGGAGGTTGCAGTGAGCCGAGATTGCGTCACTGCACTCCAGCCCGGGTGACACAGCAAAGACTCCATCTTGAAAAAATAAAAAGAAATCCTCTGAGGTAACCTATAGCAGATGCTCTTGGCGTCCTATCCATACACCCTCAGGCTTTACCACTTCAATGTGCCCCATCTGTTGTATCTGCTTGAGGGCTTGGCCCGGAGCTGGCAGGCTGGAAGTGTCAAGGATTTGACAACCTCAGGAGCAGCCCTCAACCAAAGACTATGGCTTGTTAATGTGTAAATACTCCAGCTCCCTCGCTCCTAATGTGGGATGACTCTGAGGCTCATGTTCTATACCATATCCCATAGTTCGTTAGTGGGATTAGGCCCAGAGTGGTCCACTCTTCTGTCTTGCTGGATAACCCATCCTTTAACTCCTTCTCTTCGTGGACTTACTTCCTAACTCGTCTACTGGTGTTTTCCTTCACCTCCTGATATGGTTTGGCTGTATCCCCACCCAAATCTCACCTTGAATTGTAATAATCCCCACGTGTCAAAGGTGGGGCCTGGTGGAGATAATCGAATCATGGGGGGAGTTTTCCCCATACTGTTCTCGTGGCAGTCAGTAAGTCTCACGAGATCCGATGGTTTTATAAATGGGAGTTCCCCTGTTCGAGCTCTCTTGCCTGCCACAATGTAAGATGTGACTTTGCTCCTCATTCGCCTTCCATCACGATTGTGAGGCCTCCCCAGCCATGTGGAACTGTGGGTCAATTAAACCCCTTTCCTTCATAAATTACCCAGTCTTGGGTATGTCTTTATTAGCAGCGTGAGAACAGACTAATACGCCTCCCAAATAAACTATTTGTACTCACAGTCAGTTTCTGGAGGAATCCATACTAAGATATAAATGAAGTCCACAGAAAATCTGAGAACGATTCGAAGAATAGAAACATCTACATGTAAATAGAAAGAGTCACTGAGTTGTAATGGTTACTAATCACCAGCTCTCCAGGCTTGACAAGTGTGCATATTTGAACTCACGCTAAATCTTTTAACAGAGGCAAAGCACTTCCAGGATCATAAAGACCACTCAGAGATTTCTCACCTTTACCAGGCATCAAAGCCTTTTTCCTCCCTTTTATTCAAGAGAGAAAAAGCCTTCCAAATGTCTACCTAAAAAATATTTGCTTAAAAAAAGCTTAGCTTTGCCTTTCTGAATCATCTGCACTCAAGCTTAGACACATCTGTTACCTGATTTTAAAGGTATCCTAACTCTTGCCGCTTGCAAATCTGAGCTAACTAGAAAATTAGATTTTATAAATTATATTTTCAGAGAACATAATAAGGACAAAAATGTATTTTAAATTGTCTTTCCACATACACTCTCTCAACTTACTAAGCTGCTTTTCTAAACACTGGAGAGTAGAAATCCTAGCATTGTGTTTTATATTGTGCTGATTATGCTAATTAAAATTTAATGAAACTTCTGCCATTTTGCAATTTTAAAAATGTGTCATAATATATCACCAATCAACACCAATAATTCCAAATAAAAGACCCCGTTTTGAATTGTAAAAGCTGTGATGATATAGCAAGATAAAGGACTAAGTGCCAAGATGGGGAAATATTAATGAAACGACTAACTGAGATTTTTGTTGGCACTCTTTGATTATTTCCATCGGTGGCCATTAATTTGCTTAAAAGGGCTTTTGTGACTCACGGTTACGATAAAATTGCATTAAGTCTTGCATTTTGTACAAAGAAGCCTGATTCAGTAAGCGTTTCCTATTACCAGCCACATCGGGAGCATTATTAAGCAAATAAATACTATTGACAATATGTAAACAGAGATATCACTTACATATTTGTTTGTTGACTCCACCCGATTAGGGTAAAATGTGCAGTACAAGATGTTTACAATAACTTACTGTTTAACTGATCAACGTTGCTAATAAAGCTGCCCCCTGCTGTCCTGAATGAAAAGGCATATGTTTAAAAAATTATGAAAGAAGCTATTTTAAGCCTAGAAGACAGACTCTACATCTTAACATCTGTAAAAGCTTTTTATGTGAAAGATAATTCTTCCTCCAGTATTTGAATCATGGTTATAACATACAAATGACAGCAATATCAATTTATCTGAAGTCTACTTAATACTGTAACTATGGGCCTTTATTTGCCTTCCACTCAATTTAACAAACTTTAGCACTTAGATTTCTGCTTTTGTAAATAGTCACTGGCAAACTCATTTCATATTGTTTTATTTATTTATTTATTTTTGAGATGGAGTCTTTCTCTGTTGCCCAGGTTGGAGTACAGTGGCACGGTCTCTGTTCACTGCAACCTCCGCCTCCCGGGTTGAAGTGATTCTCCTGCTTCAGCCTCCCGAGTAGCTGGGACTATAGGCATATGTCACCACACTGGCTAATTTTTGTATTTTTAGTAGAAATGGGGTTTCACTAAGTTGGCCAGGCGGTCTCGAACTCCTGACCTCAGGTGATCGCCTGCCTCGGCCTCTCAAAGTGCTAGGATTACAGGCGTGAACCACTGCGCCCGGCCTCGTTGTTTTAAAGGTCCCTTTAATATGGTATGCATATTAAGTTATTTGCATATTTGCATTAAAAGGATTAGAGCATGGAAACTGTAATAACAATTACAAGAATATGGACTCTAGCCTAGTTTTGCAGCTGAGGTTAAATTGTTCATTCCAAATACTAAACAGACTAAACAGTCTGTGTAGTGGAGGAATAAACTGCCTTGACTTGATGAAGGTCCATGTTTCACTCTGTCCAATGTGCCACCATGATCCTTATCAGCGACTCAGAACCCTCAACTCTTCGCTGGGCTTACTGTCCTTCCCCACCTACTCTTCCTTAGACTGGATGGCTTTGTTCAAAGAGAGAAGAAAACCAATATCCTTTTAAAGCCTTATGCTTTAAAAGAAACTTCACATGGCTATTTGATTTCATGTTCACAAGAACCATAAGAAGTAGATGTTATCATCTAATGTCCAGAGAGGTGAAATAACCTAACTCCAAATCATGCACTTGGTAGGTAGTAGGTTTGCCATTCAAACCCAATCTGGTGTCTTCCAAAGCTCACATCCCAGAACAGCAAGCAGAAGTTTCCCAGGCTCTTCTTTTTTTTTTTTTTTTTTTTTTTTTTTTTGT